>NC_056740.1:245045215-245337560 GCF_019279795.1 Protopterus annectens
GCTGTCTGGTATTCTGTGGCAGTTCTGATGTACTGCGCATGCGTATGCCTACGCAGTACATCAGAACTGTGGGCAAAAGCAATGGAGAAAGCAAGATCTCCGTTGCTTTTTACAAACTGTTTTCGCTATGTTAAATGGGTTTAACATAGCGAGACAGCTTTAAAAAAAGCAACGGAGAATCTCTGTTGCTTTTTTTAAAGCTGTCTCGGTATGTTAAACCCATTTAACATAGTGAGACAGTTTTGAAAAAAGCAACGGAGAAAGCAAGATCTCCGTTGCTTTTTACAAACTGTCTCGCTATGTTAAAGGAGTTTAACATAGCGAGACAGCTTTAAAAAAGCAACGGAGAATCTCTGTTGCTTTTTTTAAAGCTGTCTCACTATGTTAAACTTGTTTAACATAGCGAAACAGTGTGAAAAAAGAGTTATAGTAATGGAAAAAGTCCAGGCGACCGGACCTTTTTCCATTACTATAACTCTGATTTACAATGTGCATGCTGACCAATCAGCGTGCACATTTTTGAATATTAATGGGAGGGAGTTGTATAATGATGTATAATCACATCTTGCGATTGCATAGCAGTGAAATTGTTATTTGGGGCATATTGCACTGTGAGTTCTCCTGTGGCACATGCACTGAGCAATGGCTTGTACAGCTTTCCTGCACAGATAGAATGTAGTTCAATTCTTAGAGAGTGTGTGTGTGTACTACATGATGGAAACAGATTCCTTGGCAATGAAGCATTGATATTGTACTGCTCACTGTTGTGTGGACAGTAACATCTGTAGCTCCTTTTCAGCATTCTGACTAAAACAGATTGTTCAAACTATATCCATAACTCTTTTCTTATTTCATACATTGAGTTCAGTTATTTCTGATGGTGTCCATTGCTATGTCCTGTGGTGTACACAGTCAAAACAAAGGTCTGTAGAGAGCCTAGTATGGTAGACAGGGGTTTCAATCTTGTAACAACTGTCTGTCAGACAACTGTGTCAGACAGCAATGGTTTACACACAGAAAACAGTTATGGCACAGTCAGAGAGTTACCTTTTTTAGGCCTTATCTTACAAGGTTGGACATCCATACCCCTTGTTGGTGCATAAGTGAATGTGATGCTAACTGCCTTGAAGGATCATTTTAAGCCTAGTTAATAGCCCAAGGTTAGAATCAAACCCTGTACCTTGTGTCCATGAGGTGAAGACCTTCAAGGGTGTTCTTCATGCCGTAACAGATATGCATATTTCTGTGGCATCCATGATTAGTATGTATCTCTCTGACATCAGTTCTGGCATGTGTTCGAAAAATTACAAGATGCGAATCTTTAGTATGTCATTCATTGCTCACAGGCATTACTTCATCCATCCATCTATCTATCCATCCATCCATCCACAACCTCTTTTCTCATCTTTACACATATTTTTGAAATAATTATGCTCTGCATTGCATGTCTTTAGCCAAACATTTCTTTATTATTACAGTTGTTTTCTTCACACTGTACAACTTTATGGCAGATGAGGGCTTATATAAAACATGCTGCCATATCATCAAAACGTGTGACTGGACTTCTGTTATGACACTTTCTTGTGTGTTGGTGCTGTTGAATTGCTATGTTACTGTTCCTTTAATTCCTTGTGAGCATGCCAAGTATAACAATGAATGAATGAGATATGTGTCATTTATTAATGAAAAACTTAAAACCATGAAATGTCATCAGATCTGTGCTGTCATTTGTCTCTTATATATTCTGAGTGTTGTTATCTTACAATTTAGCATTTACATGACTGTACAACACAGATTTGTCTATTATAAGTTTATAAGTGATAAACCCCTTTCCTACATGGGCCAGTAACAATTATTGCAAAAACATGTCCCTTCTTAATGTGCATGACACAATAACTATAAGGCTCATTTCTTCTTGTGCATACATGCTGAAGTGGAGAATACAGCAGTGGTGTCAGACATCATACATACATTCTCTGTATATGGAGAATACAGCAGTAGTGTCAGACATCATACATAAATTCTCTGTATATACATCTCATATGCAATAACTGCAGTCTGTACATTTATCTCATAAGCTATCTGCTGTCCTTGCTGTTATCTCAGCTTAGCATTTTATTAACTTATATATCATATACATTCCCCTTTGTTATACTGAAACTTTATACCCCTCTCTCTTCCTTAGTTAGCATGTCAGTTTTTATTTATGTGCATATATGTCAAGTATTGTCGTTGAGATTAATTATCATTACGTCAATATACCAGGATTTATGTTAGAAATGTTTCTTTGACAATTTTGCATATTTCCCTGCAGAATCTGGGAATATTTTCCCCAGTTTCTCTCTCCCATTAATTACTTCTGCAGTACAACCAATGTTATTTGTGTACAGTTCTGTCATTTCATTTCCCTCCTTCAGAATTCTTTCAGTGTATTTTCCCTTAGTATTTTTGAGCTATATAGAGTATGCTTGCATATTAAGTTTGTCTATAATGAAGTCGTTTTGTTTACATTATGTGCTCATGCTTGCAAATGCCTTTCCATGGCCATGAACACTATTCCTAGCCATGAAAACGTGCTTGCTAATGAGTAGGTGCGATGAGCAACATGTATATCTGATTAGAACTGCTGCTTATCACACTAATGCACTTAAATCGTGTATGCTTAGCTTGAAGCTTACAAGTTTGTTAACGAATCCCAAGGTCTCTTTCCACCTGGACGAAGTAGCAAGCATACAGCACAGATTTTCATAGCATCACTGTAACAGTTATGAAATAGGTAAGAACAAATAGTGTGGCAATCATCAAATAGAAGCTGCAAACCTCTGAAACTTTTTTGTACTGTGTTAATGTTAATTTGTAATATAAAAAAATAAAAATAAAAAAATACTGCAAGTCTCCTCTATATTCTTCTTCTTCTTCTTTCGGCCGATGTTCATCGTGTTTCACTGTTGCAGTCATTACACTTGGGTTATCCTGCTGGCAGGCTACCCGCAGTCAGCCTGAATTCCAAAGTCCTGGTCCGGTGTCGGTTGCTGTCGCCTCTTCCCTGACATCAGTGCGCCAGGGGTATAAAAGATGCAGCCAATGCCATTTTCTTCAGTCATTCTTGCAGTGCGGTGCCCGAAGCAAAAGCAGTTCACAAGTGCCGGTCGGCCGACTCCTGAGATTTTTAAAATTGAATTTCAGATCCAAAGTCTTCTATAAAGCTAAGTACCCCATTGGGGAAACTTTTTTCTTGCTCCAGACCAATGTCAGAAAAAGTTAACAATTGTATTTCTTGTGGGAAGCAAATACCTCATAAGGATTTTCATTCTTACTGTATTCCTTGCCTAGGCCCTGATCACGACGTTGCTAGTTGTTGGTTTTGTGCTAGATTTAACCAACGCACTATTAAGCGTCGGTATGATTTTGCTTTTCATTACTTTGGCCGAAGGTTTAACTATATAATGCCGTCGGAACAACTGATGACCGGAATTCATAAAAAGCGCAAGGAAAAAGAAAAGGACAGGCATCGGGGGTCCAAAACCGACGACGAAGCCCCTTCTAGGCCAGTCGCTGGTTCACCGGTTCTCAGTGAGACGCTTTGCAGCCCCTGACACCCGCTACCTCAGAGCCACAGGCCGCCTCCGACTCCCACGTGGAGACAACTAGGCCTCTGGATACTCAAGGTACTGGGCCTTCAGAAACTAATCCCTCAGATGGGTCCAGAGACGCTGAGCAGGAATCGGCTTCTGAGGGTATTTTCAGACCTACACAGCTTTATATCAAGCCAACTTCAGCATCCAAGACAAAGACTAAAACAGTTTTAAAGACAAGGAAACAAGTACAGCATTCTCCAGGACAGACTTCCATGCCTAAGAAACAGATGCTCAAAATGGCCGAAGACCTAATTACTTTGATCAGGGGTTCTCATCCCCCTCCTGATAAGAGGCCTAGGCAAGATACTGAATATGATTCCTCTGATCAGGTTTCCATTTCCTCTGACTCCTCTTCAGAACAGGGATACTCTATTCCTCCCTATGAGGATTCTGATGCTGAAGAATCTATTCCTTCAGCTTCTCCTCCTGAGGATTACTCATTTGGGGAAACCCTGCATACCATGAGGGAGCATTTCCACTGGGAGAGCCAAGATTATTCAGATTCTAAGAAAAGGCTCAGAGACTTTCTTCTTCTACCTCAGCACAGACCTCTTGCTATTCCACCTGTTCTAGACATTGTAGATGATGTATTTTCAGAGTCCGGCCTGTCTCCCAACTCTTTACCTCCTGTGCCTGTTAAGCCAGACAGATACTATGGGGTTCCAGATTCTCATAAATTTCTATATAAAAACCCTGCTACTGACCCAGAAACTATTTCTCAGGGTCCCAAAGGGGTCAAGGCTGCTACTGCAAAAAACCCTGTCCCCTCAGATAGAGATTCTAGGGCACTGGATAGATGGGGGGGAAAAGTTTACACTTCTGCTACCTTGGCTGTAAGGGCTTTAAATTGTCAGTTTCATATGCTTAAATATCAGCAATACTTAATGTCTCTGTTAAAATAGAAAATGTTGACAAATTCCGAATGTTCTGAGAACAAGGAATTGCAGGATTTATTGCATGCAGCTGAACAAGTGGGAAAACATACTTTGCAATGTGGTTATGATTCACTGGAGGTCTCTTGCAGGGCCGCTGTAACAGGTTCTGTTATTAGAAGGCATGCTTGGTTAAAGGAACAGACTCTGCCTGATCATGTTAAAGCAAAATTATTGGATGCTCCATTACAGCATGATACTTTGTTTGGTGTTAAGGGAGAAGAGGTGTTGAAGAAAATGGAGGATAAAGCTAAATCTATGTAGACAGTGAAGGATTTCTTACAGGTACAGCCACCCAGATTTAGCAGGAACTGGCCTTCTAAGAACTGGTCCTTTCCCGTGTCAGACAGGCCACAAAGAGGCAGATACAGACGCCCTAGAGGCAGACAACAGCCCCAGGGCTCATACAGGCCTAAACAATGGGGTGCTTCTACCTCCAAAAGCGGAGAAGACAAATCACAGCCATATAGGAAACAGTCCCAATGACTTCCCTCTGCCAATGCCAAGCATTTATCTTTTGGCAGCATCCTTAGGGGGAAAGCTAGCACTTTTTTCACAAAACTGGCACACGATCACCCAGGACAAATGGGTCCTAAATATAGTCTCTCAGGGCTACAGGTTCCACTTTCACACCCTTCCAAAGGCAAAAGGTATGCCAGACCTGCCACACAATCAATGGGCAGAGGCACAAAAACAAGTTTCATCTCTCATGGACATGAGGGCTATTCAGCCAGTGCCACAACAAGAGCAGGGACAAGGATTTTACTCGAGACTTTTCTTAGTACCAAGAAAGGACAAAGCATGGAGACCAATTCTGGACCTGTCTATTCTAAATATTTTTCTGGACGTTCCGAAATTCAAACTGTTGACTGTGCAGCAGCTTCTGCCCATGCTGGGCAAGAAGGCTTGGCTTGTAACTTTGGACCTCAAAGAGGCATACCTGCATGTCCCAATCAGACAGTCTTGCAGAAGATTCCTCAGATTCACAGCTGGCTTAATGCACTACCTATTCTCTGCACTGCCCTTTGGCTTATCTACTGCGCCCAGGGTCTTCACAAAATGCCTGGCACCAGTAATTGCATTTTGCAGACAAAGAGGAATTCAAATATATCCCTACTTGGATGACTGCCTTATTCAAGCAGAGACCAAAGACATTCTACTAAAGCATCTGGGGTTTGTAAAAAGATTACTAGTTTGCCTAGGGTACACAGTAAACTAAAAGAAATCAAAACTAGTACCCTCTCAAGAGATAATATTCCTGGGTGCAAGCTTAAATACAACTGCCCAGATGGCTTATCTCACGCCAGACAAACAAAGGCAACTGACTTCTTACTTCGAAAGCATGGCAACAAAGACCCAGTTATCTGCAAGAAAAATTCTGCAGGCTCTGGGCTACATGGCCTCCTGCATTCTGCTAATTCCATATGCAAGACTGCATATGAGGAAACTACAATGGCATCTAAAAAGTGTTTGGACTCAACATTGCCACAGCCTGGAATCATTGATTTCACTCATTCCCTGCCTGCAACAGGAGTTTCGATGGTGGGCACAGGCCTGTCACCACAACAAGGGATAGCCATTCACTTTACCCACAACCAGGCAAACACTAACAACAGATGCATCAGATTATGCCTGGGGGGCCCACATGGCAGGAAAATGTATTCAGGGCACATGGCCCCCAAGCCAAAGGCATCTTCACATCAATCAAAAAGAGATGCTAGCTGTACAAAATGCCCTAACAGCCTTCAAGGACCTACTTCATCCAGGACAGCTGCTGATAAAGATGGACAACACCACAGTTATGTGGTACATAAACAAGCAGGGGGGCACACATTCCTACCCCCTCTGCAGACAAGCCATGATTTTGGGGAACACAGCACTGACCTACCAAGTACACCTGCAAGCACAATTCCTGCCAGGAAAAACAAATGCTCTGGCAGACGAACTAAGCAGAAACCTCATGGATCCTCACGAGTGGAAACTAGATCCACAAATCTTCAGCATGATAACAAGGAAATGGGGATGCCCATACATAGATCTTTTTGCCTCCCCTCACAACTGCCAACTTCAGAGATTCTGCACAAGGACTTATCATAAACAAGCATGGAAAGTGGATGCCTTGTCATTCAGCTAGAACAACCTTACAGTATATGCCTTTCCTCCACTGCCTCTCCTCCTCAAGGTATTCCTAAAGGTCAGACAAGAGAAGTCACAAATTATACTAATTGCCACAGATTTGCCATGCCAACACTGGTACCCAATCCTAAGGAGCTTGTCCCAAGGCCCAGCCTGGACATTGCCTCAAATTCCTCATTTACTGACCCAACAAAACAATCAGATCCTGCACAGCCAACTCAGAACCCTAAATCTAGCAGCATGGCGGATAGTGTAACCATTCAGAATACACCTCTCTCTAAAGCGGTTATGGATGTTATTTTGGAGGCCAGGAGGCCCAGCACCAGAAAATCTTATGCAGAAAAATGGAAGAGATTCTGTGCTTGGAACCAGGCACAAGAAATTGACATGCTTGTTCCAAATATTCCTCAGATTTTACAATATCTAACTGAGATGCTGGACAAAGGCCTATCCTTCTTATCAATTAAGATCCATGCCTCTGCCATTTCAGCTCATTACAATACAGACCCACCTATTTTTTCACATCCATTGCTTAGGCAGTTCCTCAGGGGGGCCAAAAACATAAGACCTCCAAGGAGAGCACCAGTACCTGCATGGGACCTCAATTTTGTCTTGGAAAAACTCACACTGCCTCCTTTCAAGCCAGCCAATACAGCTGAGATAAAATTTATATCATGGAAAACAGCTCTGCTCCTAGCAATAACTTCAGCAAGAAGAGTCTCAGAGTTACAGGCATTAATGGCTGTGGAACCTTTTATTATCTTCCATCCGGACAGGGTTTCTCTAAGGACAAACCCAACATTTATGCCTAAGGTAGTGTCCAGTGTGGCTCTTAACCAAACCATTCATTTGCCTATTTTTGTCCCAAACCCACAGAATAAAGGGGAGAGACTTCTGCATTCTTTGGACATACACAGACAGCTACGCAGGGGCGGCTCGTGGCATAGGGCTGCCGGACTGCAGCCCCCTCAAAAAGAAAAAAAGAAAGAAAAAGAAATGAAAAATAAAAAAAAATATTTTTTTAAAATTCGGATTATGGGACGCGTCCGGACTGCAAGAGGAGCAGCAGGGACTCGGGACAGTGCCTTAGGGATCTCGAAGGAGCATGTGGATCTCGCGGGTCTTCAGTATTGCGCGGGAAGGATGTATGTACGGACGTTAACTCTGGATGTATTCATTCAGGTAAGCCTTTCAATTTACTGGAGTTTGTGTATGGTGCTTGTGCTTTACTGGTGTGTGTGTGTGTGTGTGTGTGTGTGTGTGTGTGTGTGTGTGTGTGTGTGTGTGTGTGTGTGTGTGTGTGTGTGTGTGTGTGTGTGTGTGAAAATGCCCCAGGTGCTTATGGTGGTGTGGTAGGGAATGCCTCAGGCTTGAACCCTGTATGCAGGTGTTAAAGACTTGAGTTCCCTACCACCACCATTTGTAAAATTTCAGATTTTACCTCATATTCGATCTGATCTGTTCCTCATAATATCTGTGGTTTGTAAATGTTGCAATGCTTGATATTTGATGGTGTAGTAGTAGCATTGTTGCCTCACAGCTGCAGGTTCTTGGGTTTGATTCTTGGCTGGGGTTCCTTCTTTGTGGGGTCTGTATCTTCTCCTGTGTTTGTGTGGGTTTGCTTTTGTGCCCTCCCATGTTACAAAGACATGTCTGCATTATTTCTTCCTGGGCCTCTGCTGAAAATTTGTTTATTTGTTCCAAGTCAGACTGTCCTGATTAAAAAATGTTAAATAAAATTGATAGGCATTTGAATTTCAGACTTAAGGGTTTCTGAATGTTTAATTCCTTGCGTATTTGATGGTGCAGTGGTAGTATTGTTGCCTCACAATAGGTTTTCTGGTTTGATTCTTGGTTGGGGTGGCTTCTGTGTGGAGTCTGCATCTCCTCCATGTGTTTGTGTGGATTTGCTCTGGTGCCCTGCCATTTTACAAAGACGTGTCTGCAGTTGTAATCCCTGCTGAAAATTGGTTTTGTTCTGTCCAAATTGACAGGCATTTGAATTTCAGACTTCAGGTTTCTGAATGTTTAATTCCTTGCATAATTGATGGTGCGGTGGTAGTATTGTTGCCTCACAGCTATAGGTTTTCTGGTTTGATTCTTGGTTGGGGTGGCTTCTGTTTGGAGTCTGCATCTCCTGCCTGTGTTTGTGTGGATTTGCTCTGGTGCCCTGCCATTTTACAAAGATGTGTCTGCAGTTTTAATCCCTGTCTCTGCTGAAAATTGTTTTTGTTCTGTCCGCAGTAAATTTGACAGGCATTTGAATTTCAGACTTCAGGTTTCTGAATGTTTAACTCCTTGTATAATTGATGGTGCAGTGATAGTATTGTTACCTCACAACTATAGGTTTTCTGGTTTGATTCTTGGTTGGGGTGGCTTCTGTCTGCATCTCCTCCCTGTATTTGTGTGGATTTGCTCTGGTGCCCTGCCATTTTACAAAGACGTGTCTGCAGTATTAATCCCTGCATCTCTGCTGAAAATTGTTTTGTTCTGTCCGCAGTAAAATTGACAGGCATTTGAATTTCAGACTTCAGGTTTCTGAATGTTTAACTCCTTGCAGATTTGATGGTGCAGTGGTAGTATTGTTGCCTCACAGCTATAGGTTTTCTGGTTTGATTCTTGGTTGGGGTGGCTTCTGTGTGGAGTCTGCATCTCCTCCATGTGTTTGTGTGGATTTGCTCTGGTGCCCTGCCATTTTACAAAGACGTGTCTGCAGTTTTAATCCCTGCTGAAAATTGGTTTTGTTCTGTCCGCAGTAAAATTGACAGGCATTTGAATTTCAGACTTCAGGTTTCTGAATGTTTAATTCCTTGCATAATTGATGGTGCGGTGGTAGTATTGTTGCCTCACAGCTATAGGTTTTCTGGTTTGATTCTTGGTTGGGGTGGCTTCTGTTTGGAGTCTGCATCTCCTGCCTGTGTTTGTGTGGATTTGCTCTGGTGCCCTGCCATTTTACAAAGATGTGTCTGCAGTTTTAATCCCTCGTCTCTGCTGAAAATTGTTTTGTTCTGTCCGCAGTAAAATTGACAGGCATTTGAATTTCAGACTTCAGGTTTCTGAATGTTTAATTCCTTGTATAATTGATGGTGCAGTGATAGTATTGTTACCTCACAACTATAGGTTTTCTGGTTTGATTCTTGGTTGGGGTGGCTTCTGTCTGCATCTCCTCCCTGTATTTGTGTGGATTTGCTCTGGTGCCCTGCCATTTTGCAAAGACGTGTCTGCAGTATTAATCCCTGCATCTCTGCTGAAAATTGTTATTGTTCTGTTCGCAGTAAAATTGACAGGCATTTGAATTTCAGACTTCAGGTTTCTGAATGTTTAATTCCTTGCAGATTTGATGGTGCAGTGGTAGTATTGTTGCCTCACAGCTATAGGTTTTCTGGTTTGATTCTTGGTTGGGGTGGCTTCTGTGTGGAGTCTGCATCTCCTCCATGTGTTTGTGTGGATTTGCTCTGGTGCCCTGCCATTTTACAAAGACGTGTCTGCAGTTTTAATCCCTGCTGAAAATTGGTTTTGTTCTGTCCGCAGTAAAATTGACAGGCATTTGAATTTCAGACTTCAGGTTTCTGAATGTTTAATTCCTTGCATAATTGATGGTGCGGTGGTAGTATTGTTGCCTCACAGCTATAGGTTTTCTGGTTTGATTCTTGGTTGGGGTGGCTTCTGTTTGGAGTCTGCATCTCCTGCCTGTGTTTGTGTGGATTTGCTCTGGTGCCCTGACATTTTACAAAGATGTGTCTGCAGTTTTAATCCCTCGTCTCTGCTGAAAATTGTTTTGTTCTGTCCGCAGTAAAATTGACAGGCATTTGAATTTCAGACTTCAGGTTTCTGAATGTTTAATTCCTTGTATAATTGATGGTGCAGTGATAGTACTGTTACCTCACAACTATAGGTTTTCTGGTTTGATTCTTGGTTGGGGTGGCTTCTGTCTGCATCTCCTCCCTGTATTTGTGTGGATTTGCTCTGGTGCCCTGCCATTTTGCAAAGACGTGTCTGCAGTATTAATCCCTGCATCTCTGCTGAAAATTGTTTTTGTTCTGTCCGCAGTAAAATTGACAGGCATTTGAATTTCAGACTTCAGGTTTCTGAATGTTTAATTCCTTGCAGATTTGATGGTGCAGTGGTAGTATTGTTGCCTCACAGCTATAGGTTTTCTGGTTTGATTCTTGGTTGGGGTGGCTTCTGTGTGGAGTCTGCATCTCCTCCATTGTGTGGATTTGCTCTGGTGCCCTGCCATTTTACAAAGACGTGTCTGCAGTTTTAATCCCTGCTGAAAATTGGTTTTGTTCTGTCCGCAGTAAAATTGACAGGCATTTGAATTTCAGACTTCAGGTTTCTGAATGTTTAATTCCTTGCATAATTGATGGTGCGGTGGTAGTATTGTTGCCTCACAGCTATAGGTTTTCTGGTTTGATTCTTGGTTGGGGTGGCTTCTGTTTGGAGTCTGCATCTCCTGCCTGTGTTTGTGTGGATTTGCTCTGATGCCCTGCCATTTTACAAAGACGTGTCTGCAGTATTAATCCCTGCGTCTCTGCTGAAAATTGTTTTTGTTCTGTCCGCAGTAGAATTGACCGCATTAGAATTTCAAACTACATGTTCTTAAGAATACATTGTAGCACAAGCCTTTTTCCTAGCAATTTTCTAAGTTTATAAGATGAATATTTTAAATTTCTCCCTATTTTTCGGACTGTATTCCCGCATTATTGGCTTCGTCAGGTTTTTGTGCTAAGGTTGACAGCTATGGCAAGAACTGAATTCACTGAATATGGACTGTAGAATTGTGCATATTTACTGATAAAGGTGCACTGTAGAATTGTGCATATTTACTGATAATGGTGGACTGTAGAATTGTGCATATTTACTAATAATGGTGGACTGTGGAATTGTGCATATTTACTAATAATGGTGGACTGTAGAATTGTGTATATTTACTAATAATGGTGGACTGTGGAAGTCTGAGTAGACTTTTTATGATAAATGTTCTCAACTGGGCAGTTTTGCCATTATGGGTGCATATGTTTTGTTTCATTGCTTACTGGAAAAATGTTCAAAACAAATTTAAAACACCCTCTAACAAGTGTACTGTATTGTACAAGGAATATAATTTTAGTACAATGAGGAAGGTGTATCAAAGAGCACATGTATGTTTCATATGCAAGGGGCCTATGATTCGAAAACAGCCCAAAATTAATCTTTATCTGCCACTGGCAAAATGTATTTTCTTTGAATGTGGGTTTCAATGCTGTTTCAATGAATGTGAGTCTCAAGGGCAGAGAAGTTTTAATGCTAAGTTTTCATTGTGAGACTGCATTGCTTTGTTTAACAGATTACTTAATGTTTGTGCTGTAAAATACAAAATAAAACTTTCAAATGAAGTCCAATCATTGAAGTAAAGCAGTATGCACATTAGTGTTTATGGTAAATGGAGTGAAATAGCCAAGTAATGGTTAATTGGAATGGCTGCAGAGGCTCCAGTTCAACCATTATTTTGTCAGGGAAGGGCAGCAAACTCAGACAGGCCCAGCTGAACTATACCTCCCAACTGTCCAGATTTTCAAAGAATGAATAGATTTTTGCTTCTTATTTTTGGTTTGTTGTTCATAAAATTTGTAGTTTTAATTCCTAAATGATTTGCCAGAAGTCACTAAATAATAAGTTTCAGACTTCATAACCTTCATAAAATGCATGTTAAAGTAAGAGCCGTTCTATCAACTGTCTCAATTTATACAAGAGCAATTTTAGTACTGTTTATATGTGCCCCAATATATTTGGCCTTGTTCAGATTTACTGCATTAACAGGTTGAGAGGTACATGCAAATAAATTGCTTTATAGAATTAGGCATAGCCAACCTCTCAACTGTCCCCAATTTTTGGCTCAAAATGTTGCTCTTCCCCTAATAATCCCTCCAATAGCAATTTTGGAAGAAAACATGGAGGGTTTACAATTAAGAAATAACTGTAATAATCAAAGTTATAGATTACTTGAAATGCATGTAGATTCTTTTATTTTGTCAGCTGCTCAAGGTAGCAGTACTAATATTAAAGTGTCCCTTCTTTGACAGGTAGAAGCTGTATTGTGTGTCTATTTTATATTTTTGCATCACATTTTTGGTCCATTTTCATAAAATTGTGTTTTTGGCAAATTAGTGACAAATCACTAAAGACTGAAGTTAGAAAATGACAGACATTTGAGTTTCAGATTTTATACCCTTCAGAAAATTCATACTAATGCAAGACCTATTCTATTATCTTTCTAAGTTTATTAGAGCAATATTTAAAATTGTCCTTCTTGTTGTGCCTTTGTCCCACTTCTGTGTATGGCTTTGTCCAGATTTCTTGCTCTTGAAGTTGAGAGGTATGACAAATGTGTCAGGGCCATCACAGTCAGCCAGAGAGATTTCAAATTGTGACATGCTTGTTGCACCCCACTCCGCCATGTAGTGACTCTGGATGTGTCCAAGCAAGGCAAGGAGTAGTTGTATCTACCTTGGATGGGGAGGACACACTGCATAAGTACTACAGTGGCTTTTCAGCTGTCCTTGATTTTGCAGAATGGTCTGGTTTCTGTCATATTTTTGTACTGTTGATTTATGCTTATTACTCAAAGTGCCTGTTGCTCTGTGTTTAAGTAGCAATGCTTTAATGACCATAAGGTAAGCTTGTCTGACATCGTAAGATGCAAGTAAGCTTTAATAAGCATACTGTTAAAGAATTGCCAACATTGAAAGCCTTTCTGTTGTTGCCATGCAGAGAATACTTGACTAGATAATGTATAAGCCTTGGGTATTAAAGGACAGGATTCCATTATTTTAAAAAGCTCATTACACTTGTTGGAGACTTCCAGTCATCTCTACAGGCTTTACCCGTAAACTAAACAGAATGCCAATCATGTGTGGTCCATAACCTGTACAGTAATCCTTTAAGCAATGTATCTTGAGCTTGTTTCTTGTTTGCTTTTCATTTTTACTTTTATCATGTTTTCCCCATGAAACGTTGTCAGGCAGCAGGTCCTTTTTGGATAAGAAACATTTTTACAAGTGGGGGCATCACATAGATTTCTACTTTCAGCATGTTGCTTGGTACTTTAATAAAGCTGAATATATTATAATTAGAACTGCAGTGCAAGGAGAAGTAGTTTGAGTTGAGTGCTTCTGGTTTTTCTTATACTTGATTTTGACTGGCATTCCAGTAATGTATTTAAAAAGTAATTTATTTTTTCATGCCTCACAACCTTTTGTTTCCATCTAGATATTAAGTAAGCTGTCATGCAGCCAATGCATTGAAATATTTTTATTCTTCTACACTTATTTTTGTCTTGATTGGACTTTCATAATGATGGTTTGCCACCCAGGGCAGCGTATTTAATTAAAGTTAGTTTTTTTGTGGTTTTGTGCATAGCTCCTCCCCTTTATGGTTGACCACACCCCTTCCCTTTGACCCCGCCCATTCAGCGTCTCCTGCAGCCCCCCTGTGATTTGAAGTCACCAGCCGCCACTGCAGCTACGCTTCTACTTGGACAAAACTAAAGCTTTCAGAAAGACTGAGCAACTTTTAGTGGCATATGCTGCAGGATCACAAGGAAAGGCTATCTCAAAGCAAACTATTTCAAAATGGATAGGACACTGCATTCATTTCTGCCATTCACAACATGACAAGTCAGTGCCTAAGGGCATTAGACCACATTCTACCAGGGCAGCAGTCACCTCAGCAGCCTTCCTCAGAGGAGTACCAACCAAGGATATTTTGGAGGCTGCAACTTGGACTTCAGTGCACACTTTTACTAAGCACTACCACTTACCTCTTTACTCTAAATCCAGAGCAGGCTTTGCCACTGCAGTTCTGCAGGGCCTTATAGCCACTCCTAATTGTATTTAGACCCAGCTGCCCAACCTCAGCTTTGGGATTCAACCCAAGTGTAATGACTGCAACAGTGAAACACGATGAACATAGTACAGTTGTGTACCTACCATAAATGTAGATGTTCGAGTTTATTCACTGTTGCAGTCCAGGTTACCCACCCACCATCCCCCTTTCTTTGCTGGGACTTATCTGTACTTCTCTATCCAATACAACCTATGTGGTGTATTTGCTTGTAGATTAATGTATTGTTTATTTTAGTGCATGCTTTTATAAGCAATGTTTTTTAGCCTACCCTTTTGGGGGCACCTGACATCTGGGGCAAGAAAAACTGAAGAAAATGGTGTCAGCTGCATCTTTTATACCCCTGGCGCACTGACGTCAGGGTAGAGGCGACAGCAACCGATGCTGGATCAGGACTTTGGAATTCAGGCCGACTGCGGGTAGCCTGCCAGCAGGATAACCCAAGTGTAATGACTGCAACAGTGAATACACTCAAACATCTACATTTATGGTAGGCACACAACTGTACTTTCCTGTTAGGGGTCGCCGCAGCAGATCATCTGTTTCCATTTCTTCCTGTCCTCTGCATCTTGCTCTGTCACACCAACCACCTGCATGTCCTCTCTCACCACATCCATAAACCTTATCTTAGGCCTTCCTCTTTTCCTCTTACTTGGCAGCTCCATCCTTACCATCTTTTTTCCAATACACCCATCATCCCTCCACAGCACATATCCAAACCAACACAATCTCGCCTCTCTGGCTTTGTCTCCAAACTGTCCAACCTCAGCTGACCCTCTAATACAGTTTTGTCAAACCCGCAGCCCTCAGAGCTCTTCCATGCGGCCTGCAACCCTTAAGTTCAAATTTTACTTTTTTTTCCGTTTTTTTTTCGCACCCGCGTCCTTTAACTGGTGTGCGCATGCGCCAAAAGCACCCTTCCATTAGTTTTTCATGCCAATATAGGAATTTGTGTATTCGCGGCAAAGAAGAGCTGAAGGAGGAGGGTTTGACGATCGCGCCGAAGAAGAGTTGACAAAGAGGGATTTCTCATTTAAAATGTGTACAGTACAGCATCTCCTGACTGCATTAACAGGTAAGCTAGTATAGATAGAGGTTGTGTTGGAGAAAGGAAAAGAGTCATGTAGTATAATTGTCAGCATGTAGTATAATTGTCAGCATGCTACTCAACAGGAAATCGTGTCATTCAGCTTTCCCTTAGATTAGAATTTAGATTACAAAGTACAGCTAGTAGCAAAATTAAGGTCAAGTTAAAAGCATACCACATGAGGACATATGAAAAGAGATGTAGTTTCAAAGTAATATGCTGGATTTACTTTTTCACTGGAAAATAAAATTGCAGTCATATAGCTAGCATTTTCTCTGCTCAGTGACCTGTACAAAATAATAACCTCCTTTGTTGCTGACTTTAAGGCAGGGAAATAGAGAGACAAAAAAGTAGATAGAATCCCAGAAATGGTGTTTCATTATCAGGCAAACCATGGTGCAATGTTAGAGGCAGTTCTGGCAGTTAGTTCAACAGATTACGGCTAAGATCTAGTAATGAGTTGCTTTTTGGAGTTATGGGTACAGAGGTTTGATTTTTTTTTCCACCTCTGTTTATCTACACAGGATAATTTTGAAAAAGCCACTTCCCAGACAGTGTATCTGGGTTGATCCTGAAAATAGGCATCTTTGTCCAGTGGGTTTGTCCAGTTAAGAAATTAATTAAACAAAATATCCCGACTTTAAACTTCACAAGAGAGTCAGAGAAGCTAAATAAGAAAGAGGGCCTCAAAAAGATTAACATTTTATCCCCATTTTAAAGGTGACTACGACAGATCAACTGCCTGGCATTTTAGCACTGAGAGTTAAAGATGTAAGTTACAAATAAGCTTTTTCCAATAGTCTTGGGTTTGAATCTTTGTATTTACCTGTGAGAACCATGTAACCTAGTAAGTTAGTGAATAGTCAGTGCTCACATTACAACTAAAAATATGCACTCATGTCTGATGAGACTAACAGCTTAACAAGTGGCTAAGGCAAATACCTAGCAAAGTCTGAATAGCACAAGGATAATGAATGGGTAGCACATTAGATCACTACTCTAAAGTCTTAACTTTTGAGCAAACTAATCTCTTGGTTCAGCCATGTTGGTATGTTTGAGTCTTTATTCCTGACATTTGTGGTCTCTTCTGTTCACCAAATATACTATTCTACATACTTTCAACCTGCGAACATCTGTCACTGTCTTAGTAATGTAAATGATTTCAATATGTTACTGCATGTCTATTCAGCCCTACCACCTTAGGAATTACATTACTGTGTATCATAATGACCTTTATTATTGCTGAATTTACTATTAAATGCCTGAATTTATAGCTGCCTTATGGTGCGTATACTGCCACTTTATTGTTTCTTGTCAAGGAATTTCTTGTAACACAGATTAATGACTACTCTATGACACAATACATATATGATTGTTTTTAATGTGAGTTGCCTGGATGTATCATCAAATTATTGTTGACACATTACTTCATTACCTGGACATCAAATCTTAAATTTTGCTTATGGTGAGGCGAACATGACCACCAAGTCAACAATGTAGTAAATAAAGTGAATAATCTTTACTGTGGCTATGGCAGGCTGTATGGTATAAAAGGCAAAGATGATGAAGAACATGGAGACCTAGATGATAACTGCAAATAACTATTGACTGCTGCAGTTTTGTATTATTCTGGATGGACCACAGGCACAGGGGTAGGATGTATGCTTGTGATGTTGATGCTCTAGGTCTGAGTCAGGTGTCTGATAGTCAGCCAGGGTGAGGGCTAAGAAAAGAGCAATGAGGTTTTTGAATTCTTATATCATGTAGGGGTGTCTGTGTCCTGTGGTGCAAACCCCTTCAATGTATCTCAAATGGAGACTATCAGTTGTGCCAGTTCCTTAGAGAGCAAGGCTGCGTGAGGGGGTTATGCCATTTACATAAATCAGAGTTGCCACCATGCTGCACATATTGTAAACCAAACTTTACAGCACTAAGCAGGCTAAGTTGGGGCATAAAATGCTTAAATCTCTGTACTCATGAAATCCACAATATCTTCCATAAAGCTAAAGGAAAGACAATGGGATAGCAGTCAGATGTCTTGTTAAGTTATTGAGTTTAAAAAGTTCCATTTTCCTGCCTTAAGGTTTGACTAGGTTTCTCACTCATGATTTGTGACAACATTTAGCTGTGTTACAATCAAGTTCATATCAACTGCTAAGTATTGGTCTGATGGTGCAACTCATAGCTCATATAATTTAACATTTTTCATGTCCCGGCAATTTTACTGGATATCTCAACAATCAGAGTGATTTCTGTTGCAGAGAATGAGGATATAATAATTTCATTGTTAACTACAATTTATGAATAAATGTTATGCTGTCAAACTGATCTGTGCCCTGCATTAGAAATGAAAGTGGGCCTTTTGTTGTAGTTTGACCTTTTTTGTGCCAATTCAGCGCCTGCCTATTGCAGTGAACAAAGAAGATGTGGTGTTTTGGGAAATCATGAATGATGCTTTTCACCCTTTGTGTCTGTAACATTTTTCATTAACTCCCTCATCTTTAGAAAAGGACTTTATATTATCTTCACAGCTTGCTCTGTAACTGGCAAAGTATCTCAATTAACTTCATGTCTTTCTAAGCTCAGTATGAAAAAAATCAAATTAGTCGCCTATTCTTTAGGCCTGAGGTTGCTTTGTTAATTTCACTACTGACCCAGGAAACTATTGCCCCATTAGCTTGACAAGTCTAATCTGTAATGCCATGGAGCGTATTTTTATGGATCACATAAACAAGGACATAGGTAATCTCCAAGCACTTGACCCCATTTCAGATTCATAAGGGGCAAATCTTACCTGTTGAACCTGGTTGACTTATTTGAGATTGTCACCAAGGCCCTGGATGAGGGAAATTCAGTACATACAGCTTTATCTTGATTTGGCCAAGGTCTTTGACACAATGCCCCACTCAGGCATCATCAAAAAGCGAACTCAACTTGGTGGAAATCCCTGTCTCATCAGATGAGTGGCCAACTGGCTCACCAATAGGACCCACATGGACAAAATATGCACCACCACCTCCAACAGCAGGCCTGTCACTAGTGGTGTCCTATGTGGATCTGTTCTGGGACCCCTACTATTTGGCATCTTGGTCCTTGGCCGCCGGATGACTTCTGGTCCATCCCCTCCATGCTACCACCAAAGTCTGTGATGGTGTTGCTGCTTCTTGTGTTAATATTACAGTTATTATTAAAGTACAGATGCCTCAGCCCTTGCGTAGTTTCCCAAATTTGCAACCACAAGATTGTGGAAAGTCCAAGCTGTTCTGGCTGGAACCAGCCAATTCTCGGATCCATCAAACGAAGTGCATCTCCTGATTGCACTCGCTTTTTTAATACACTCCAGTGACAAAAGTTACTTGTCAAACACCAAAAGCCATAAAAATAAGAAATAAAAGGAACAGGTTTCAGAATGTGACTGTCTGCCTAAGTATGTGTCATCCCTGCAAGGCTGTGAGATGGTCTGAAACTTGTTTGTTTTTGTTTTTTTTCCTTTGACGCTTTACTCATAAAGTGTAGAACTGCATTTGACTAGTTTCTTGACTAAAAATGTTATTATCTTTTGTACTCTTTAGTGCAGCTGTCACACTATATAAAAATAAAGTACTGTGCTTATTTGGTCGCACCAGCTTTCATTATTGTTGCAGCACCCCAACAACAGCTCTGCATATTTTGTGTCTTGCTGGATGTGTCTGACCTTTTTTTTTTTTTTTTAATTGTTTATGGAAGAGTAAAATGGGTATTAGTTAAAAGGGAGGGATTACTGAAGTTTCCTAGTGAGATGTTCCAGACTGTACTGTGTGAAATGCAACTATATATGTATTTTTCAAAGCACATGAAAAAGTGAATGCATGAGCAGAATAAAATGTCTGCATCTACAGAAGACTTTTAATAAACCAGTCCTGGATGTTTTGCAGTGCTTGATTTGCTGCATAGTTTTGTTCACTTTTAAATGAAAATTATTTTGGTTCATGCTTGTAGTTGTTTGTTTGGCTAGATTTTCAGCATCTTGCAACTCGTACCAGGCTGGAAACACAGGCCATTGTAACTGGACAACACATCTGATTATTTTATTAGAATCTCCCTATGAGTTTTGGGTGAAGGAAGTAGTTGTTATGCTCTGGTTTGTGAACTTTGAGGGAGCAGAAAGTTTTTTGCTTGATAGATTATTCCTTTTCTTAACAGCTACATCTTTGGCTTAACATTTGATTCAGTCATTTTTATTTGATGGCCACTAACATATTCAACAAACCGCTGCAAGTGTCTTTATTGGACTTTTATAAGTTGTACCTGCCTAAAGAAAAATATCCGTCACTTCACGAACATGCCCTGTTCATGACATCTCTGTTGGGGTGTATGTACATTTGCGAGCAATTTTTTTTTCATATGACATATACAAAAAATAAAATCAGAATGAAAATTTCAGATGAGCATCTTGAAAATACTCCGCATCGCCACTACCTCTATCAAAACTGATATAGACGCACTGGTATCAAAAAGACAGGCTCGGTGACCACATTAAAAAGGTTATGCTCATAATGTTTGTTTATTACACAAAAGGACAATCTTGACTTGACAACCTGAACCTCCTGATATGGACACTTTAAGAAAGTATAACAAGAACTATGACCACTATGTTTGAATTCTGCAAAGGTCTGTGCTTGGCTGCACCCTTGTGAACAGGTTTCATGAATAAACATTGCCACTACTAATAAAGTCAGTTATTTGTTGAAATTTGTGAAAAGAAACAAACACTGGAAGACCCCTTTCAAAATTTCAGCAAACATTGGGAAACAACTCAAGTTGGAGACGTATAGTGATGTAAGGAAGAAGTACAAAAAGGTCTTATCTGATGATGCTATGCCTCACTGGGTGGACCTGTACAAGTCATCAGCTGAAATGTGCACTCATGCATATTGGAGAGGCAATGGCAAAAAAGCAGGTGTGAGATAACCTTGTGAAATTGGAGTGTGTTGTTGCATATTACCATGTTCTTTGTGGCTCCGTAGAAAGTGGGTGAACCAAAGTTGAACGTGTTCTACCATCTGTTAGCCAGTGGAACAAATGTAAAAATACAAATTGTTCATTTTTTAAGAAGTAAAGGTATCATCATTGCTGCAAGCTGTGCATCACCACTGATGCACCTTCTTTCATCTTCAGACCAGCCTCAGCAGACAGCAGTTCAGACCAGCCAGACAGCAGTGCAAAAGCAACAAATCTTGCCAGTGCCAGATGTAGTCATGTCTTGAATAATTTCAGGGGCAGATTCCAAAGCTAGAAATGTGCCTTTCCAAAGGGGTGCTCAGTTTGAGAATGCCACTGATGAACCTTCTTTCATCTTCAGACCAGCCTCACCAGACAGCAGTGCAAAAGCAACAAATCTTGCCAGTGCCAGATGTAGTCATGTCTTGAATAATTTCAGGGACAAATTCCAAAGCTAGAAATGTGGCGACATACCTACTGTAATGGAACCTGAAACAGAAGAATACATGAGTGCTTTGGATGACATATGGACATTAAGATAAGAAACCAGCAAAATCAGAGGTATGATCTCATACAAATTGAAGGGGTCGTACCTGTTATTTTTTTTTTTTTACAAATAAACTAAAATGTTAGAGTTAACTGTTATTTTATGAATTAGAATGAGAATTTGAATTTTAGGGCAAATATTAGGCATTTATTACATTTATTCATTGTTCAAATTCACCTACAATACAGCCAGGGGGTCAAATTTGGTCACCTGCGACAGTGAAACAACTAACTATATGACATATTTTACATACGGCCCCAAGACAATTTCTGTTGACTCAATGCGGCCCCTGCAAGCGAAAAGGTTGGACACCCCTGCTCTAATATACTGATTCCTAATCCTGTCCATTCTTATCACACCCAATGCAAATATTAACATCTTTAACTCTGCCACCTCCAGCTCTGACTCCTGCCTTTTTGTCAATTCTACCATCTCCAGCCCAGTCTGCTCTATAACAACTTAAATGTCTGCATACTTACAAATAACATTCCACGAGTGACTACATTATGACTTGTTTTTGTTTCTTTTCCCTATAATCTCTATATGTTATGCCTACTAAAACTGACAATCTGGTATCTTTGTTTAGGGTTGTAGTGTACACTACGTACCGCCACAGGTTATACAATACAAAGCTTTGCACTTAATGTCTTTCTGGAAATCTATGTTGCATGTGCATATGTTGTGTCACATTGTGATTACTGTTATTAGAAGATACAGCATGATATGAGCAAGGTAATCACAGCCAATGTATGGTTTAGGCTCATGTTAAAATCAAATGTTTTTAGCTCGGGGGATGTAATTCTATAATGAGAACTACACCAACAAAGTCAAGTGTGCTAATCTCTGAAAACACAGTAGTACTTTTACTTTTAGGCAGCTTTTTGTGATCTTATTTTTTAAACAAAGATTTGGATAAAGATGCTAAAGTGTTGCAGAACATTACAGATGTCTTACGGCTGAAAAGTAGTAACAAGGAACTTCCTAAAACTGAAGCAATCTTGACCACATGTTTCATTAGAAATCTACAAAGTTTCCTAACTGGCAGTTCTAAGTGAATGAAGAAGCACATAGTCAGACCGATTATATCTAATCCTCCAGCTGAAGGGTGTACTGGTAAAGGATTAAGTGCTTTTGTTCCAATTTGTAAATGGGAGGCATGTATAATATAAACAATGAGTCATTTACTGGTACATTGTCCTGCTGCTCAGCCACACTGTCAACACCAGGGGAATATTACTAATATAATTAATCACTACTTCCCTCTGCTGGCCACTGGGGATATTGCACATTTCATAATGTTAGTCAACATCATATCTTAAATATGTCATATTTGATATGAATGGCTAGCCACAAAGGCAATAGATATGTCACCTGTGTAACACGTATATGTGCATATTTAATGATAACATTGAAAATTCACCTCATACTTATTATAGCTTGATGGCTAAAATAATGTGGTGATAATATAGTAAACCCATTTCAGAAATATCATGAGTGCATTGTTAATTATTCATTGTATATTGTAGTATGTAGTAAGCAAGGCATGCATATAAATAAATGGTAAGAAGTCAGTTAAAAAAAGAACAATAGGAGATAATTATAATATTTAGGTATTCTCTTAAATTAACTTGTTTTATACCTTGAATCTTTACATGCCTTGGCTCTCAACTGTCCAGATTTTGGCAAAATAGCCAGATTTTTGCCTCATATTTCTAGTCTGTTTCTCATAAAATTGTGATTTTCTGTCAAATCATTGAATATTGAAATCACTAAATAATGACAGACATTTGAGTTTCAGTCTTCATATACTTCAGAAAATGCATGCAAAATTTGTTGTCATAGCAACTTTCAAGTTTACAACAGCAATATTTAAAATATGTCCCTTGATTTTGGGCCTTTGTTCCACCATTACTTTTGGCTTTGTTCAGATTTCTTGTGCCAAGAGGTTGAGATGTATGTGATGTGCCTTGCTGATACTTTAATTGCTTTCTCATGCAATAAATGCAAGCTTATTTTATTTATAACCCAGAGTGAAGCTGAACAAAGTCAATGTACCAGCACACGTACCTGGTAAAGAAATGCAAAACAAATAAATATAAATAAATACATAAATAAAACCTAATATTGTCAAGACTTTACATTAAGAAAAAGAATGAAGAACAGATGAGGATGGCTAAAACAGTTATGGATAATATTAGCATCTCTATAAAGGAATGATGAAGCACACTATAGACATGCAGGAAGTGAGGCAAGAAAGAGGAAGAGGTGTTAAACACTCCAGCTGTCTCATCAAATTTGAGCAGGAAAAAGAAAATAATTTCAAAACCAGTCAACAGCACAGCACCATCATTTGGATTATTGAACATATTTCAGTGGAAGACTTGTGTGTTTCAGTAACAAGCAGTCATTCAATGTAAAGGAATATACAGTTATGACTAGGCTGGCTCAGCTAGTGATGAAAAAAATGGATGAGAATGAAGAAAGATTAAAATATAGAACAGAACCTTAACAGCCTAATTAGGAAGACAAGCCCTGGGATTCGAACACTCTGTGTAGGCTTTGTGCGAAGCCTACACAGAGTTTACATGTTTGAGCTGTGAGTAGTAGCACTTAATGAATGCTCATGCCACGGCTCGGCTTCAAACATACACAAGCAGTGGCTCGTGGTGACCAGAAAACCATGTAAAGCAACATGGATAGTGAACTTAGTTACAGAATAGCAAACTGAGGTAGCAGGATTGCACGGAATGCCACACATGGACCACGACGGTTCTTCATAAATTAATGTATAATGTTGTGGGGACAAGAGAGGACAGTGTATGTGTACACTTCAGCATACTGGGCTAGCAAGATTGGTGGAATGCCACACAGACCACCAGGGATTTTCATACATTAATGTATTGTGTTGCAGGGATAGAGCAGGACAGTGTATGTGTACACTCCAGCATACTGGGTTAGCAGGATTGCACAGAATGCCACATGGACCACCAGAGTTTTAAATGTATTAATGTATTATGCTGCGGGGATAAGACAAGACAGTGTATGTGTACACTGCAGCATATTGGGCTAGTGGGATGGCATGGAATGCCACACGGCCACGAGGGTTTTTCATATAGTAATGTATTATGTTGAGAGAACAGGACAGGGTATGTGTACACTCCAGCATACTGGGCTAGCAGGATTGTGTGGAATGCCACATGGACCACCAAGGTTTTTCACATATTAATGTACATGTTGCAGGTACAGGACAAGACAATGTATATAGTGCTGAGTATTGTGGAATACATTCCAGGCATTCTGTACAAGTTGTGACAATGATCCGTAAGGGTACATGGATTACCATTTATAAGAAGCAGTCATGGGAAGTGTGTTTATTGAATAGGGGCACACAGATGAAGTTTAGGGATGAACACTAGGAAGGAGGACAGGTGAAACATTGCAATGTACCACACATGAGGAAATGTAAAAGGAAGATAGTTGCAGCAGGAACACTAATCACAGCTCCGCATGGCATAGTATGGATTGCACAGTGACAAATGTATATGATGTGACTGTCAAACAAGGTAACATAACAGTGGAGGATGCCTTTGTGATATAAGCATCCAGACATGTATCATGGATGTTAAGTACAATTGGGGTTGGGAGCATATTGTGAAACTGTGCAAACTAATTTGCCTGAGTATGCCTGTATTGTCAGCAGAGGCTTCCAACAAGTAGGACACAAATACAGGCTTGTGGCCAACAGTAAAACCATCACACACAATCATGGACAATATCAGAAAAATACCACCAGTAATACCCATGTCTCTGACACAACATATGTGTTTCTGAGTGAGCATAGATGGTTGTGCACCAACACACTTGTACAACTATTAGGACGTGTCAGCAATCTATGAGTGTAATCAAGCAATCAAGCACACTCTTCTGACACTAACATATGCAGGAGGTATGAGGAGACACACTTACAAACATACATACATACAAATGTTTAAAGCACGGGCATTAAAGCCCTTCTAGCTTGCCGATATGCCAAAACACTTGTTCCCATAATAAATGTCCAGGCTGTTCTTAAAACTATCTAAGCTAGTACTTGCTTTAATGTAATTTGGTAGTCTGTTCCAAGCATCAGCCACTCTGTCAGAGAACCAATCAGTACACTTCTCATTCCTACAGAATCTTCTACATAGATTGTCTGATGATTCTCTAGTACTTTTTGATAACCCCAAACATTCTCAGAGGTAGTTGTCCCTAAATGCCCTATATACCTGAATAAGATCTCCTCTTAAATATTTGTAAGAGACACTGTAGAAGTTCAGATAATTTAGTCTTTCATAATTACTTAGATTTTCACATCCATGGATGCCCTTAGTATATTTCCGCTGTACTCTTTCCAGTTTATTCATGCTTGTTTTCCTATAGGGTTTCCATATTGTTATTCCATACTCAAGTTTGGGTCTAACGTAACTAACAAACAATGATTTCATTATGTTTGATTTCCTAGACTTTATAAAACTTTTCATACAACCTATAGTTCTATAACTATCATTAGCCAATTGGTTGATATGATTAGAAAAACTCATTGTTGAATCTACCCATATACTCAGGTCCTTAAATGAGTCTACAGTTTCTATCACTGTGTGCTGCATTAAATATTCACCTTTCAGTTTATGTCTCCCAAATCTCATATGCTTAGTTTTTGATGTATTTATCAACATATTATTCTCCTGTGCCCAAATGGTCAATTTAGTCAAATTATTTTGCAGACATGCCTTATCTGTAACACTTGTAATCAGTTTACAAAATTTCAGATCGTCAGCATATAGACTGTAGAACACCTCAGATGAAAAAGTAAGGCCTGAAAGATACAATCTAAACAAGTAAGGGCCTAGTACAGAGCCCTGTGGGACACCTTGACTATAACCAAGGATTTCACCTGTACAGTGGGTGTGTGATACTTGCCATGTCCTATTTATAAGCCATGCAGCTATCCATCTTATCAACAGTACTTCAGTGCCAACTTCACCCCCCTCTCACCCCCTATATGGCCCATCTCAATACCGGAAGATTGCCAAATTCTGGTAATAATGACCACACAGGTAAAAAACGCACTCTCCAAAGCTAAGAATACAGCATTCATGGGACCAGATGACATCCCGGGCTGTGTACTACATGAACTACAAAATGAACTGGCACCGAAGTGTCATGTTTAATCAGGTCCCTATCAGACGATCGAAAAGACCATTTCCGCAAATATGAAATGATTGACACGTATTGCGCGAACTACGTAAATGCCAAACGTCCAAAACAGCAAAATCCAAAATGTCAAAGCGTTTTGGTTGGCCCGTCTGTGGTATAGCTCCGTAAGGTAAGTGTGCGATAGTTATGGACCTTAGGGTAGGGTGCGGGTTAACGTAAGTGTATAGACAGGTAATGTA
Organism: Protopterus annectens; assembly: GCF_019279795.1. Classification (NCBI taxonomy): domain Eukaryota; kingdom Metazoa; phylum Chordata; order Ceratodontiformes; family Protopteridae; genus Protopterus; species Protopterus annectens. The sequence goes on from NC_056740.1 coordinate 245,071,855, forward strand.
TGTAAGATTTAGTGTAGTGTTAGAAGAAGGGTTTTGTTAAATGCATTTATGTGTATTATTTATTTTGTTAGGGTATATCTCTGTAGGGGAAGTGTGTGGTAGTTACGGACCTTAGGGTTAGGGAGGGGTTAAGGATAGTGCATAGATAGTTGTGTATGTGGGGTTTAGTATAGCGTTAGAAGTAGGGCTTTGTTAAATGTATTTATGTGTATTATTTATTTTGTTAGGGTATATCTCTGTAGGGAAAGTGTGCGGTAATTACGGACCTTAGGGTTAGGGAGGGGTTAAGGATAGTGCATCGATAGTTGTGTATGTGAGGTTTAGTGTAGTGTTAGAAGTAGGGTTTTGTTAAATTTATTTATGTGTATTATTTATTTTGTTTGTGTATATATCCTTAGGGGAAGTGTGCGGTAGTTACGAACCTTAGGGTTAGGGAGGGGTTAAGGATAGTGCATAGATAGTTGTGTATGTGGGGTTTAGTGTAGGGTTAGAAGTTGGGTTTTGGTGCTTTACTTTAGGGTTACGAGTAGGGTTTGGTTAGTGTATGTATGTGGTTTATTTATTTGGTTTAGGTAGGTAGTATGTAGTGGGTGGTGGGGTTGGCCGACTATGAACGTTTGATGTTTTAAATTTCACGGTTTAGTGCGTTCGGTCTATTTGCAGTTCGATTAATACATATCACTCTTTTAAAGAAATCCCAATACCTCAGAGCCACAAGCTCCAGGGATCTAAACCTTGTCATCACAAAAAACAAAACATGCTGGAGGGATAGGTTCCTGACACAGAGACTCCCCAGACTCTGGAATAGACTGCCCATACATGTCAAGCAGAGTGCCTTGTTGGCGCTCTTCAAAAGGAACCTTGACGATTTGATGGGAGAAACGAAATTCACCCCGGAGATCATGTCAGTCGCCCTGCTAGACAGGGGTCCAGGGAAGTAAATAGTGTGGGAAGAAATAGCCAGGGAATTGTTATGGCTAGGCTTGTATAGGTCTTAGGGCTGATAGTCTAGTACCAACCTATGAACCTATAATCAATACCTAGTTGTACTAATTTATTGATCAGTGTTTTGTGCATGACCCTGTCAAATGCTGAAGTTAAATCTATATAAATCACATCACAGCACAATTTTTTCATTCATAGCTGTTATTATATTGTTATATAACATCATGTTATAGGTGTTAATAGATCTATTTTCAACATATCCATGTTGATATACGGTTTCAAGTCCCAACCTATCCAGTTCTTACAATAACTTATCCAGTTTTACCTTCTCCATTATTTTTCCACAACATGAAAGTAGACTTAAGGATCTATATGATTCTGGGTTTGTCCTACTCCCCTTTCCCTTAAAGACAGGTTTAATAAGTGCATGTCTCCATTCTTGAGGAATCTCCCCATATTTATATGACCTAGTGAATAATAGATGTAATGGCAGTGTAAGTTCTTGCTTAAGTGTTCTCAGGTCACTGTTACTTATTCCGTCTCATCCCTGCACTTTGTTTGGATCCAGTTTGCACAGTTCTTTTTCAATATAATCTAATTTGATTCCAGTATCTGGGGTTACCTGGATGTCACTAGGATGACTTACCACCCCCTTTTGTGGAGCCAAACAGTTTTGCATAAGATTTTGTAAATACATCTATAATCTGTTGTGTCTGAGAATAAATTTTAGAATCTGCACACAGTTTATCAATTTGTGTATCTTTACTCCTTCCACATCTTATGTATCTATAAAAAGGTTTCCTATTATGCTCAATATCTTTATATACATTTTCTTCAAATGTTTCCTGATTTTGTCTAACACTATGCTTAATCTGTTTGTCCAGCTCGTTTATTTCAGTTTTCAAAGTTGTAGTTTGAAGTCTCTTCCATTTCTTATATTTTTTGTCTCTCATCTTAATCAGGTATCTTGTTCTTATGGAACACCCCTAAACATCCCCCACCTAAACACGCTGTTCAACCTCAGCCTCTCCACAGGCTACGTGCCCATAGAATGGCACACAGCAATGGTTATTCCTCTCCACAAAGGAGGGGCCACAACTGACCCTGGTAACTATCGCCCCATAAGCCTGACTAGCCTGGTCTGCAAGGCTATGGAGCGCATCATCATGGAACTCATTAACAAAGACATTGGGAACCTCCAAACACTTGACCCGACCCAGTACGGCTTTGTTAAGGGCAGATCATGCCTACTAAACCTAGATGACTTCTTTGAAACAGTTAACAAGGCCATAAACGAGGAAAAGGTAGTTCACACAGCCTACCTTGATCTCGCCAAGGCGTTCAACACCATTCCTCACTCGGGTATTATAAAAAAACTCACCAGCCTGAACATAAACCCCTATGCCACAAGATGGGTTGCCAACTGGCTTACAGACAGAACTCACATGGTAAGAATAGCGGGCTCCAGGTCTGACTCTAAACCAGTCACAAGTGGTGTCCTGCAAGGCTCGGTTCTGGGACCCCTACTGTTTGGCATATATTTCTCAGAAGTACAGACAAACACAGGAGGACTATGGCTAACCAAGTTCACCGATGACTGCAAACTGGGAGCCATAATTGACTCTCTGGCTGACACAGACATCCTCCAAAAAGGCCTTACTGAGACAGACACCTGGTGTCAAAGTAATGGCCTCAAGCTAAATGCCAAAAAATGCATAGTCATCCCATTTGGGAAAAACAAAACACCCACGAATTACCACATAGGCGGCAGCCCCTTAATACAGAAGAGATAATAAGAGATCTGGGGACCCAGGTATATAGTAATCTCTCCTTTGACAATCATATTGCCAAAGTAGTTAGGAAATATGTGGCCCATCTAATTACTAAGGGGTTCGCATCTAGAAATAAAGAGGTTATAGTGCCCCTCTACTCGTCACTCATCAGACCCATCATAGAGTACAATGCCCCATTTGGGATGTACCTCACAAGATACTTCCAACAGCTTGAAAGACCAAAAAAGCACCTCACCAAGAGGATTATTGACCTCAAACATATGTCCTATGCAGCCCGACTGAAAAAACTCCGTCTGTACTCAGTGGCATATCGCTTACTCAGAGGTGATCTCTGCCTGACTTACAAAGTCATGTCCAAATCAGAATTGATGGACATGCTCCACCTAAAGAAATCCAAGTCACTGCGAGCCACACACTCTAGTGAGGTAAACCTCACCACAACAATAAATAGAACATGCTGGAGGGCTAGATTCCTGGGGGAGACTCCCCATGCTTTGGAACAAAATTCCTAACTACATTAGGCAGAGCCCCTCATTAACACTCTTCAAGAGAAGCCTTGACGAGTGGATGGGTAACAGAAAATACACCCCTGGGATCACTTCATTGGCTCTGCTTGACAGAGGCTCAGTTAATTAATCAATGGGGCGGCGAAAGCCGACACACTCTGGCTAGGCTTATAAATGCCCTCGGGCAGATAGCCTAGTACCTACCTATGAACCTATGAAATATATCCCCCTGATGTTGTGTGCCTAGATCCTGACATTATGATGACTACAAGCTAGTTGACTGATGTGCATGGCAGAGATATATATGGCACAATCTGCACTGTCATGAATGTAAACCATGCCATTGATGTCATTAGACAGATATGTCATGAGTGCATCACTGAAACAGATATCACACATGCATGTGGTATTACATCTTTATGGTGGTTCACACCATCAGACAGTAATGTTTATGCAGAAAAACTAATACCTAAGTATGGCCAGTAAGATGTGTGACAGCTCACAGTGACAAAGCCAGTAAACTTCAGTTACACATCATTGGAAGATGTGTATGGAGGGACATGAGGAAGGGTGCATTGTGCTCAGGTATTGGTGTGGTGAAGGCTGTGAACTATGAAGGTATTATGGGCTGTCATGTGGATGTCTTGCACATACTCAGTAGTTGTGTTACATACAAGGGAGTACTCACCACCATGGGCACATGCTGGTGGATATTCCACATACCATATAGCCCAGGACACAGGATACATAACAACTGGTCTGCTGAAAGGGTGTGACATCAACATGATCCTTGGTTTGTGCATTTGTTTACATAATGAAACAAATCCACATCACAGTTAGAGTCAATGACTGTCCACAATCTGTAGCCCTCCAGACAGCTGTTAGGACACAGGATTTGTATGTCATTATTGACATCTGTGATTTCAATCATGGACAGGAAAGGGCCTAGCAGACAGCCCTGATGTACACACTTGATCAATGGACATGAGATATTGGTCACTTCACATATTTCTACAAATTTAGATGCCACGTATGTTTCTACCAACTTGGTGATATAGGTGTTGATGGCCATATCTGGCATCATGGAGTGAATAACTCAATGTGGGCTCCTGTCAGCTGCCATAGCTTTTTCAAGTTCTACAGGATGATGATCTTTGAGGACATCCGACAGATGCAACAGACATAGATGTAGCATCAAAAACTCACACGTCTGCTGCACACAGCCAGGATATTACTAGTGTCCATTTAGAGAAGGTCCATGATGACATGTTGGTCTACCTTACAGATCATGAGAGTCAGGATGTGCCTATACATGCATGCATCATGTGCTTTCCCCAGCCCACTCAGATGGATGCATATCAATGTATACCCTTCTGCAGGAACACAGTCCATCTGGAGGGTGAGTTGAAGCATGTATCACACCATGCCAGGTAGGCGTATGTTCTAAGTCATGCTATACACAATCTGTGATGTTGTCACAGCCCACTGTTTCTATGTGATAGGCCTGCATTAAGGTAACACAGTGCATATTACCTATCTTGATCTGTGCTAGGGTTTGGACACAATTCCCCTATTCAGGTATCACTGACAAACTCTACCAGCTGGGGACAAACACTTAAGTCACTAGATGGTTAACCAATATCCTCACAGACAGATCACAAACTGTGAAAGTTGGTGAATCAACTTCTACCATTGCAGCTGTCACCATTAGTGTACCCCAAAGATCTGTGCTGGGCACTGTACTGTTTGGAATCTATTTCTCAACAATCCAGGCTACAAAATATGACATGTAGCTTACTAAGTTTACTGATTAATGCATATTGGTTACACTCATTAAGTCCACTAATGATGTGACTATAGTACAAGAGGAGCTAACACACACACACACACACACACACACACACACACACACACACACAAATGCATACAAGTGATTGGGTGCCGAACCCACACTCTACTAATAAATAATGTGTCAGGATTTGTGCCTTATGCAAAGTGGAATTTCCTGGTAAATACACCATTTATAGCAATCCCCCATATGCTGAAACTAGTGGTGCAAGATTTGGGAATGCAGATAGATAGCAATCTGAACTTCAAACAAGTGTCCACAGTGGTATGGAAAGGCTACGTCATGCATCTCAGAAGTCAGATCATTGTATCTAGATCTGAGGAGGATATAACAGCACTGTACTCAAACCTCATCTAAACACTAATACAGTATGATGCTTCCTTTTGTATGTACCTTACCAGATACCTGCAGCAGCTGGGCAGACTACGGGGGTTTCACACCAAGCAAATACAGGTCCTACAAACCATGCCATGATGTACTCAGAAAAACTGAAAGCCCTGTTCATAATGTGTATACTGCACATCCTCAAATCAGCAGTCTGTTGAAAGGAAGATGGTAAAAGCAATGTCCCATATGCTGTTGCAAAATGCTCTCTCTACAGTCAAGAAAGTGCACACATACTTACAGTTGACTTCAGGAAGAATAGAAGCACTCCCTATATAAGTACACAACACAGTACTTTACACAAGCACCACAGCTCAAGTGTGGCTAGGATTGTCTCAGGCAACAGTTTATAGCTGATGACATCAGCAGTGTCTGTTGAGAAAAATATAATAGTGTCTCACATGTTGGTATAAAATTTTCTCTGTAATCTCAAGCAACAGCTCACACACACACACACACACACACACACACACACACACACACACACACACACACACACACACACAGTTGGCTTCAGTGAGAATAGAACCCCTATTCCCTATATAAGTACACAACTACAAAACACAGTACTTTATGCAAGTGCCACAGCTCAAGTGTGACTAGGATGGTCTCAGACAAAACTTTATAGCTAATGACATCAGCAGTATCTGTTGAGGAGAATATAATGGTGCCCCAAATGCCAGTATAAAATTCTGTCTGTAATGTCAAGCAACAGCTCACACACACACACACACACACACACACACACACACACACACACACACACACACACACTTGACTGCAGTGAGAATATAACCCCTACATATCTAAATACATAGACTACAGAACACAGTATTTTATGCATGACTGTATAATTCCTGACTTTTACATGGCTACAGGTCACCTTATAGTGAATGACAGTAGCAGTGTACATTGGAGAGAAGTTGGAAGGCCTACATGAAATGGATCTGTAGGCATGTTCAAGTATCAAAATGCTGGCAATTCATAAAATTGGAGTGGTAACTGCAGGATAAATACTTCTGCTCTTCTTGCTAGACACAGACACACACACACATGCCCTGTTGACTGCAGTGAGAACAGAACTGCTACCTATGTAAGTACACAGACTAAAGAACACAGTATGTTACGCAAGCATCACTGCACAAGTCTGACTTTTACATGACTGCAGGTGAACTTATAGCAGATTACATCAGCAGGCCATGTGGGAGACAAAATGTTGGGAGACATGTATAAGACCATAGCTTTATATGTACATAGGAAGCTACTAAACTAATGCACCTATGGTGTTTAGAAGCCTAGCTGTGTAAAAACATAAGTACCCTTATTGAGCATAGTTGGATGGTCGTTGTTAGCAGAGTTATTGTGAGCAACACCTACTGACCTGTCCATGAGAGATATAGTTGCCACCCTGGAGGTGACTTTACAATCACCCAACCAGTAGTCCAGGTTGTGCTTGAACAGGGTCATTGAGGAGCACTGATTCACGCACAGTGGGAGCCTATTACAGAGGAGTGAGAGTTGTTCAGGGAAATATCTGTCTCCCCAGCATTTTCTGTTTATGTCACAGGCTAGGTTAAGAACAATGGGTCAAGTTATTCTTCTCCCATCTGATTTGCAGACCTGCAGCATTTACAGAGGGCAGGGTCTGAGACTGCTCTGTAGGGCAGGCATATGTCACCTTTCAGCAGCCTACATGATACTGAGTACATTGACAAGTCTTTCAGTCTTTCCATGTATATCACGTCTGGAGGCTCTGGATTCTCCCAGTCACAGCCCTCTGTTTTCTCCGATGGCAGCATGTGTCTGGTGAGGTACAGACAGAAGAGAGTATTGTACTCAATTTGCGGTCTGATAAGGGTAGAATACAGCAGAGGTATGACCACCCTAGCCTGGATGCGATGCTAATATATATGATGTGCACAATGCAGAATGTGTATGTCATCACTATGGACACATAGTGATGAAAGTGTTGATTTCTATCAACATGCATTCCCAAGTCTCACAACACTGTGTTTGAGCTTAGAGGGGTACTATGTATATCATAATTAGCAGGAGTACTTCATTGCCAAAGGGAAAATAACCATTGTATGCTTTAAGGTTCAATCCATGAGTTTGGCAGCAATCGTTTGTGTGTGGCAGCTCCTTCTGTAATATGTTATCATCACTGGGGGGGCACTATATTAGTGCATCCAGTTACCAGTCATCTGCAAACTTGATAAACCACAGGTCATCCTCCATTACCTGTATTTCAGGGAAGTAGTTTGTAAACAGCAGAGGGCCCAGAACAGATCCTTGTGGTATTCTAATGGTAACTGGCTACTGGTAGTGGTGCAATCCCCAACTTTGAGAGTGTGTGTTATGTCAGTGAGCCAGTTTCCTATCTCTGTACTACTGTATGGCTTAATACCCACTTGGGAGATCTTCACTATGACACATGAATGGGGGAATAGTGTCAAAGGCCTTGGATAAGTCAACAAAGGTGATATGTCTTGTTATCTCTCATCCAGGTCTGTGGGGTTAGTATCCAAGAAGTCCACAAGGTTCAGTAAGCAAGATCTACCACTGACAAAAACAAAATGGGTATGGTCAAGTGTGTTGAAGGTCACCTATGTCCCTGTGGATATGGTCCATACTGATTCCTTCCCTAGCCTTGCTGATACGTGTTTTTAGGCACATGAGTTAATAGTTATAGTTCTGCATGTTACCAGATTGATGTGCATTGCACAGCACACAATATGTGATATGAAATTTTTGCTGTGGTTGATATATGCATGGGAACAGTACTGAGACACCAGAGTTGCAGTACTTGGGGGTGGCAACAGATGGCTGTATTGTAAATATGTAACATATTGTTAGATAGGGCCCTCAGTTTGTAATGTTTACATGTGTAATTTCATGTTATACACTGGAAATGGACAGTAAACAGCAGTAATACAGCATAATAAACATTCCCATAGAGTGGTGAGCAGTGGGTTTGCATGATGGTAGCAAAGTGTGTGTGCATGTGAGACACACATGTTTGTGCATAGGTAAGCCATGCGCAAACACAAGCCACATTGCTAAAGCCTGACAGTTAGTATTGAATTTATGAAATACACCTGTTACGTACCTGACTCTGTGGCAACACGTGTTAATGCATTGGTACATTCCGTTTTAGCCCAGATGGCACTGGGTTAGAATACAGTTGCATCTAATACTTTAAAATACCTTTCATTACAGAGTAATAATGCAATGAAATTAATTGTTTACATGAGATGTTTTGCTACATTTTGCCCCCTATCACTTTCACTGCACATTGGTGTGCTATGCGCACCTCTTCACAAACATGGAGCCCAAAACCTGAAAGTATCTCTTGCTTTTTCTGCTACTTATGTGTGTTGTGTGTGATTCTATTTTTTGACCAGATTAAATATGTTGAAATGGAGTAGATAGGAAAGTGGTGAAATGGAGACCAAGCAGGGGGAAAAACAAAGTCTGCCAGTTAGTACTGAGTCTCTGGAATACACCTGTTACTTAACTATGTGGCAGCATGTGCTAATGCCGTTAATGCAGTGATACATGCCCTTTTGGGGCAAGATGGTACTGGGTTTGAACACAGCTCTATGTAATACTTATAACTACTTTTGCATTACCATTGTTGTGCATTGGTGTGCGATGCGTACCATCACACAATAATGCAGTAAAGAAATGAAATGGGGAATACAGGACAATGGTGAAATGGGGAGAAAGCAGGGGGAAGAGCAAAAGGAAAGCGGGGTAGGAACGTGCAGAATGGAGGTAGGAAAGAACCATAGCTATCCATTTATTTAACAGTGCAAAGTGAACATATCTGCAAAATATTAACTGAATTTGGACTGTTGCCTCCAGACAAAGGGGGTGACCACAACACAGTCATTTTGTATAGCCAATTGGACTGAATCAAGTGTATCAAGAAGATACATGTGCGAAATGGAGAGCTATGTATGGGATGATTTTTTTTTTTTTGTTGGACAGGTGCCCTTTTATTTTTTGAGATAGAGAGGAATGTTGGGGAAAGGATGTAGGAAAGTCTGGGTGAGGTGTGTTGGGTAGGGGAGGAAAAAATTGCACAGACAGGACAAACAAGACAAGAGACATCCTGAACCCATAGTCATCAAGCTGGGTGACAGTGAGAATCAAGTTCTCACCCACTGGACTGTCATCACTGTCACCTCACTGTACCGCTAGCTGGAGTCACTTTTGTCTGTGTCTCTTCCTCCTGGTATTACATAAAATGAGGGAGAGCAGCCTCTGCAGCCAGCATAGGTATACACCAACAGTGCGGTACAATGCTGCACACCATCCCTGGCAATTCAGCATGAGTGATAAACTCACCACTTCTGCCACTTCTCCCAGAGGGTACCACTGGACCAGCCTCTGAGGCAGGACTACCTCAGGAGGCAAGTAGTGCACAGGCAGCAGACATGCTGGGCAATGGTGCTGGAGTTGGTGGAGGGGGCAGGTGGATCCTGTGGGGCAGGTCTACAGCTGGATGGATGACATGAACACATTTTGATGACATATAATATAAATAAATAAATACAAATAGAGAAGATAAGGGTTGGGGTGAGAGAAAGAAAAAAGTAATAACATTAGTACCTTCATGTGTGACATCAAACGCATTGATACACTTAATTGACTCTAGTATCTTAACTTTTATTTAAAACATACTGGACCTGATCATCACTAACAATGGACTCTATGCTCCAGACCAGAAGTGTATCCCTCACTGGTAAGATCAGACCATAAACTAATCTCACTAGATATTCACAAACTGACCCCAGCCCCTGCCCAGAAAACCACAGTGAAAAACTTCTCTAAAGCAAATTTCACACTCCTCAAAACTGAGGTGGAATTCTTCAAAGCCCCCGGACCTGTGGAAAATATGGCCCAGACTGCACAATCCTTTATAAACGCATTCTATGAACACCTTCAGGAATGCATGGATCATGCAATCCCAAATAAAACCAAGACCCAATCCTCCAAAGTTACGCGTCCTGTCTGGTGGACCCCAGCCATAAACAAACTATACAATAGAAGGAGGAAGCTACTACATGATAGAGCAAAATCCCAAAAAGGGAAGGCATCTGTGATCAGTATTAGCAAAAAACTATGGGCACTCATAAAATCGTCTAAGGCCAGCTTTGAGAGAAAAATTGCACAGGACACTAAAGATAATCACAAGGCTTTCTTTAGTTGTTAGGAACCTGGGTGGGAATTCCCAGATATGCTCAGAATTAGTCCAAAATGACAAAAAATACACTGAACCCACAGACATTGCAAACATCCTAGCTGACAGGTTCAGCACAAACTTCTCCCCCCTCTTCCCCACCAAAAGGGCAAATATCTATCCCAGCAGAGTGCTGCCCCACTGACATCTCAGATGCTCAGGTAAGAGCTGCCCTCTCCAAAGCAAAAAGCACAGCATCAATGGGATCAGACGGTGTCCTGGGCTGTGTCCTACATGAACTCCAAGAAGAACTAAACCCAAACATAAAACTACTGTTCAATCTCAGCCTTACTACAGGATATGTACCCAAAGAGTGGCGTACAGCAACAGTGGTCCCTCTCCACAAAGGTGGTGCCTCAATGGGTCCTGGAAACTATTGCCCCATAAGCCTGACTAGCTTGGTCTGCAAAGCTATGGAAAGGATCATCATGGACCTCATAAATAAAGATATTTGGGACCTACAGACACTGGATCCTACCCAGTTCAGCTTTGTTAAGGGCAGATCCTGCCTCTTAAACCTGGCTGATTTCTTTGAAACAGTCACCAAGGCCATTGACGAGAGGAAGGTGGTCCACACAGCCTACCTGGACCTTGCAAAAGCCTTCGATACAATAACCCACTCAGGCATTATAGATAAGCTCACCAGCTTAAATATATACCCCTATGTCACTAGATGGGTTGCAAACTGGCTCAAGGACAGAACCCACATGGTTAGAATTGCTGGAGCCATGTCAGACTCCAAACCAGTTACAAGTGGCATCCCACAAGGCTCAGTCCTGGGACCTCTCTTGTTTGGTATATATTTCTCGGAGGCACAGGCTAACATGGAAGTACTGTGGCTGACCAAGTTCACAGATGACTGAAAACTGGACGCCATAATTGACTCTCCAGCCGACACAAGCATCCTACAAAAGGGCCTTATAGAAACAGACAACTGGTGTCAGAGCCATGGCCTCAAGCTAAATGCCAAAAAGTGTATAGTCATCCCCTTTGGCAAAAACAAAGTGCCCACAAATTACCACATAGGTGGTAATCCATTAAGTACGGAAGAAGTAATTAGGGACCTGGGGACCCAAGTTGATAGCAATCTCTCATTTGACAACCACGTGGCCAAAGTGGTTAGAAAAACATTTTATATAGCCCACCTAATCATGAAGGGATTCACATCTAGATCAGGGGAGGTCATCGTGCCTCTTTACTCAACCCTCATCAGGCCCATAATTGAGTACAATGCCCCTTTTGGGATGTACCTTACCAGACACCTGCAGCAACTGGAAAGACCCCAAAAGTACCTCACCAAGAGGATCAAAGGGCTCAAACAGATGCCATATGCTGCCCGGTTAAAGAAACTCCAGCTCTACTCAGTGGCATACCGCCTGCTCAGAGGCGATCTGTGCCTGACATATAAAGCCACGTCCAACCCAGAATTAATGGACATGCTGCACTTCAGAAAATCCAAATCCCATCGAGCTACGTGCTCGAGAGACTTGAACCTCAGCACTGAAATAAATAGGACATGCTGGAGGGACCGATTCATAACCCAGAGGCTCCCTTCACTGTGGAATAAAATCCCAGTCCAGGTTAGGCAGAGTCCCTCATTGACTCTCTTCAAGAGGAATCTTGATGAGTGGATGGGAGATAGTAGGTTTACCCCGAGTATCAATTCTGTGTCACTGTTAGACAGAGGCACAGTATACTAACCTCGAAAAAGGGCATAGCAAAATTCATTTAAAATGGGTGGCGAAAGCCAAACACACTCTGGCTAGGCTTATAAATGCACTAGGGCAGATAGCCTAGTATGAACCTATGAAGACTACCAACTCCTAACAGATTAACTTTTACTTTTAAGACTACCAACTCCTAACAGATGTACACTATACTACAGATTGCAGTAAGTATTCCTTGATATGTGCCTATATTGTACACATGCATGTTCCAGTTATACATATTACTCTTTACAGCAGGGTATTTGAGCCACTGGTGTAGACGTTTTAATTTAATTTAAATATAAATTGCAGAAGTAACAGTATTGTATAGTTGGGAAGTGTGGTATTTGAACCCACAACCTCTGACTAAAGTGTAACTTACTCTTTGTCTGTGCTATAGACTAATGCATGCATACTTGCTTTTACAGTTGGAATATGCATGTTCAATTTAATACAACTGTATAAAATACCAAACAAGCTATCTTTGCTTGTGCAACAGACTAATGCATGCATACTTGCTTTTACAGTTGAGATATGCATGCTCAATTTGATACAACTCTATAAAATACCAAAAAGCTATATTTAACTTTTAATGCTAGAATAACACTACTATTCTGCCTCATACATACCACAGCTTCCCTCATCCTCACCAATCTAGCCCCATGGGTTTGGACATTTACCTCACAATCATGTCCAGCTGTGGAAAAAATAGAACAGAATACCATTATGAATTCCAGTCTTGTCTATCTTTAGCTTTTAAGTCTTATACGTACTGTCAGTAGTTGATACTTACACAGGTGTGGGATGTCCTCAGTCCTAAATTCTGAGATCTAATGGTCAAGGGTATTCATTTTCCTCCTCCAAAGGTCATTGTAGTGATGCCTACATTGTTCACCAGTGCTGGAGTTACCAATGGCATTGGTTACACCCTGAACTAAACTATACCAAGCTTCCAATTTATAATGGGAGCCAGAATAGTCCCCTGAAGAAGCCTGGCAATGTGGATCTTAACTAGGAGTCCAATAAAAATTTTGCAATCCGTGGACACACCATCCCCACAAACTCCTGCCACGTCTGCCACAGATCTAGAGCAATGGAAAATTATGCTTTCCCACCAGTTCCAGTCATCATGTTTACTGGGAGTGAGCACACTGAAACTGTTGCACTCCACTTACCATCATGCAAATGCGGTGCATGGCAGTGTGCACCTCCTAGCACCTCATTTGGGTGATGGTAAGTGGAGCACAACAGTGGCAAGCAGTCAGGCACCACATAATTGCAGTTGCAATTTCAAGGTTATTGGATATACAGGCAGTTGTGTATGTGTGTTAGGCAAATCTGAAGGCCATGCCAGTCCAGACAGCAAAAATATATTTACAGAAATATAGTACACAGTATACCCAGTCATGCATGTGATAATAAATGTGATAAAGCATATATACATAAATAACTGGCACAATAGTACTGTCTCTGCCCTCATACATATAATTAATATCAGCTCCACTATGTCAACTGTTATAAGTGAGACTGACTATAATGGGAAGTGGAACAACAGTAAAAGTATATGGGATACCCTGTATTTGAACACAGGACCATGTGTATGGCAGTCCTATACTTACACCTGTTGCCAGAAGAAGGTTGAGAAAACACTTGCCTATGTTGCAGTTCAGTGCTATAAACTGCAAGTTCACAACAGTAAAACAAAGGTTGCACACCCTGTACTAGAACACAGGACCATCTGTACTCCAGCTCTTCACTTACACCTGCTGCTACAGGACTAGCTACATGACATTCCTTATTTTACTAATCATTTTTAAGGTCTTGCTGTTAACCACTGTGCAACGTCACTTAACCGGTTTGCATGATGCCTAATAGTATTGACATGCATCTAGAGTGTTTCTTCCCAGACCTCTGCTGAAAATGGGCTCTGTCCCAGTCAGACTTTACTGGTAAACAAATGCTAAATAAATAATTAATGAATTAATTAATTAATTGAATGCATCCGGTTTCTGTTTTAGACTGCCTGGGTCCTGTCTAGCCAGTTGTCTAGTTTGCGCTAAGCAGCACATCATGCAAATGGTGGCCCCAAACAAAAACAAAAAAAAAGGGAGAAATAGTTGAAATAAGAAAAGCAATCAATGACATACACACTAGAAAATGTTAGCACACAAGATATTTCTACACAGATCTGGATTAGAACTCTCACTCCAATGCAGCTTCAAAAAACAGGATGAGTGCCTTATCTGTCTTTGCCACACAAACAGCTTTGCACCAAAGAAATTAAATTAATGTGAGCACAACCAATTGCAGCATCATCTACACTGATATCAAGCCATACAAGTGTTATTCATATATGTATTAGTTTTGGATGTAGTGCACCTAGTGATCACACAACCTGTCGTGATTATTGCTTGTAAATATACAGCTCTGCCTTACATTTCTCTGTTTGTTGCCCATTATTCATTTATATGAGGAGTAATCTGAAACATGCAATGTCTAAGCTATTCTATGCCATTGGCCTTAAAATATGCCAGGATATTGTGTACATAATATCATATGCAGTTGCCAACAAATGAAGGGCAGGTTGTATGTTAAGGAATGCAACCTTTGACTTGTGCGCTGCTTACTTACATTTCCAAACTTACTGCTAATACTTTCTAGATTTAACCTGACACAACTAGTGGAAGTAAGGCAGCCTGCAGTGCTGTTGTGTTTTCCTTCTCCCAACCACTAATCATTCACAGCTGCAATCCATTAAAAACAAACTCTGAGGGAGTGCATGCACTATGTATACATCTCCTACATGGATCCAGATTTTTGGGATTCAGCAGTTCTAATGAATTCACACCTCATTTGCATCTTCACTGTGCTAACAGCCCTGAATCTACATCATATAAAAAGGCAACCATGTAGTTAGACAAACTAATGGTGAGGACAGTTGTATATGTTTGAAAGACTGCAAAAATGCTTTTTCTTCAGGATATATGTGTACAGAGGAGTACTGAACTTCAGAAGGTATGCTTCCATTTTGTCACCTACATACTGCATATGTTGGAATGTATTTAAGAAAAATCTGAAGCAAAGACCTTTACACTTTTATCTGTATGCATTAGTTAGAAGTGGCATGGGAATGATTTTTAAGCCATTTCAGAGGTATCATGATTGCCAATGCAAGAAAATGGAATGCTGTGTGATAAATATGTACAAATGTTTTATGGACAGGTCCTTTGATAGCACTTTTAGCATTTCAAAGATGGTTTGTTAGCAAAATGGGTCATTTGCCTGTTGTTTTAGGCAGGGGAGCAAAGTTACTGCTATGGCACAAACAAGGATGGACTGTTCTTTTGGGTGGGGGCAAAGGTGAGTTACTGTTATGGCACAAACAAAGGCAAAGTTATTTTCTGTTTTATCAGGAAACATGTATTTTGTAATCAGGTAATATTTCTGTTGTCTTTTAGGACACCTACAAGTATACCACCCAGGTGTGTCAATCCATAGAGACCCATCTTCACTGATGCAGAGAATGAAGTGATTGTGGATAGCTTTAGGCAACATGGTGCTTTTCTGCTGGAAAGGGGATGGGGAGATATGGAATGTAGGATGTGAATATGGCAGCAGATAGTAGATGATGTCAATGACATGGGTGGCCACAGCAAGACATACAAACAGGTGCACCACATGGCCACTGACATGATCAAATCTGCAAGGAAGAGAGAAGCAGCAGGGGGTCATGACCAGATGGTTACGAGGGGAGGGCCTGCTAGGGAACCACCACTAACCTCCAATGAAGAGTTCCTGGCCAAATTCAGAGATCCATACAGCTCCCAGGATAGTGCAGTACAGCATGTCCTGGATGTCAGATCAACATTTTCTGAGACAGCAAGCACATCCCAAAAGGAGCTTCCAGGCAGGCTTTGATATGTGAACAGATGAATACTGTTGTATAGAAAAACAGTTGAAATCAATAAGTTAATTCTGTCACATTTTTTTTTGTGGGGATTGAAGATTGCTACAGTTAAAAGCTTAGGTTAGAGTTGTTAGACACATTCTTGCTGAAATTATAGTTAATGGACATATACAGGGGTAAATGTATTACCTCCTATGTTACTGTTAATTGTGATGATATTACCCTTACCTCTTGCTTAACTTCTCATATCTTAGTATCTCATCTGCAGATGGTAAGGAAAACATTTTTATGTCAGTGCTGCTGAGCAATTTAAAGAAATAATGTAGTGTGCAATGTTGATCTCAGGCCTGTTGTGTGTATTGCAGTACTGTATGTAATAGTGGCAACACTGTTAGTTTATTAGCATATAGTGCACTATAGTAGTGCAGGTATTAATGTATTCCTGTGTTTCTTACTTTTTATCACAGGTGATCATGACACTGGGAGTGTGGGCCCTCTGCCACCTGAAGTCAGTGTATCAGCAGACTCTGAGCATGATGGTGGCCAAACTGAGGCACAGTCAGGGGGGGTGCAGAGGTTGAATCTGACACAGAGGTTGGCATACAGCCATCCCCTACATTTCCATCGGACACAGCCAGTAGGCCTACATCTACCCAGTCTAGTGACCCCACAGATACTGGACAGGTGGAGAGCAAGGACATTGATCAGGAAAGTGTGGCTATTGTGACTTCAGTGCCTATTGAGTCTGGCTATAGCCAAGGTGTGGGTGAGGTGCTATGCAGTAGGATTGATAGGGGTGCTCAGAGGGGGCTTGCTGTCCCTCCTCCACCTGTTGCAGATGTCTCTTCAAATGCCAATCAACACATGTTTAGGGCATCATGGAGGCGGAGGCACATTCCCATAGGTGCTCTAGACAAATGCTCAGGATTGTGGATGTGCCACAGTCTGACATGCATGACTGCATCCACCATGTTGCCGATTCACTGGATTGGATGAATGACATGTTGGAATGAGGGGTGTCTGCAATGGACTTAGGGGTGTCTGTCATTGAATGAGCAGGGTCTGCAATGGAACATCTACTGGTAGGGGAATGGCATCCTTATGGGAATAGGTCAGCCACATCATCTGCTGTCAGCCAACATGGCCATGCCTGACCATGCTCCCATAGTGGCAGTACTTCCACTGCCCTGTCAGTGAGTGTTCTGTCCACACCCAGATGTGGCAGGCCACGGGGTCATGGTCCTGGGCATCCCCATGAGGGGAACTTGTCCAGCAGACATCAATCACATTCAGGTTGCAATATTGCATTTGACCATGGGTATGGACGTTCCAGTGCAACTCCTGGCAATGTCAGTTCTAATGGTCGGGGACAACAACAATGAACTGCCACCTCTATTATGTATGGCTCACACCAGTCCGACATATCAATATGTAGAGCCAGCATAGAGCTTGGCTGTGTTCATGCAGACACTCCCACAACAATTTCACCTGGAGGATCCCTACAGCCACACACAGCAGTTACTCATTTTATCTCACTGGCCATTTGTTGGTTTATCCACATGTCTGTCTTCTTCTCTTTCTTACTCACACACACTCACCGACCTTTTGTGTCACCCTAGGCTTCCTGCCCCCATACAATACCCTGTGTAAGTGATGATAGCTGTGTCATATCCCTGTTTTCTATATTTTGTATTCAGAGATACAAAAGCCTTGTATCTTATGCTCAGGGTGCATAGCTAACTTACTGCTTAGTATATCTGCATTTGTTGTGTTGAACTGGTAATTGTACATTTGACTTGATAGCATCAAAATTTCCAATCTGTATAGTGAATGATCTTGTGAGGGTTGTGAAGTCAGAAACTGCAATGTGTATTATTACTTTCTAACTTCCCTTTTAATCATTTTCCAATACAAATATATGGTGCTAAACTGAGGGCATGCAGTTATTATCAGTACTTTTAAGAGGTATGTCTGTGTGAATCTTTGATGCCTGAGGCCTACTACTTAGTAATGGACAAACATAAGTCAAATAAATCTCTATTGTCACATGTTAAGGTAAGGCCTGTACAGATCTCCCACCTTTAACTAGCTTACTGGGCCAAGTAATAAAATACAAATATATGCTACTCAGTCATATTATTAAATAATGCACTCCAGGTTCAGGATTTACCTTATAAATGCAACAGTTGACATAGCTTTAGTTCAGGACTGACTCTGTCTGATGCAAGCAGTACACAACCAATACAGGGGAGGTAAAGGTTGTGTGAGTTGCCTAGCATCAACGTTACTATATCTATGTGAGTAGGAGAAAGGTTTTGGGCCTCTAGGTGGTGAGTGAGTGTGCTATGCATTGCCTCTTAGCCAATGCAAGGGCACACTGAGAATACCTATGTCAGCACCTGGTGGTTCCCCCTATGAATCTTCATCTGCTTATGGCTGTGGTGACCTTGGCATTGGTGGTGGGATGTGAGCCCCTTCCCCTTGCTGAACCTGATAAAGCTGTTTTCTCAGGATTATGTTGTGTAGTATGGCACACAGTGTGAATATTTCTGTGCATCTCCATGGATTGTACTGCAGGGCTCCCCCAGATGTATCAGGACACTGGAACTGTGACTTCAGCAGCCCAAACACATGCTCTATGATATTTCTTGTGCCTCATTTATGGCATTCTTCCATGGGTGTGTGTGCACTTCTGATGGACGTCATCAACCACAGTTCCAGTGCATAGCCTGCATCACCCAGTAAATGCCCTTGTTGGACATGCCCCCTAGAAAACATCTGGTACAGCTGGGAGATGTGCCAGATATGTGAGTCATGGTAACTGCCAGGGTTGCCAGCACACACATTCAAGATTACTTCCTTGGCATTACACACGACTTGGCAGCTGATAGAGTGGTAGTCCTTTCTGTTAATTTAGAGCCTACCATACTCCCCAGGTGGTGCTTTAATTTCTACATGTGTGCAACCTTTAGCACCCAGTGCTTCAGGCTAGTGTGGTACACAGTAGAACTCAAGCATATTTCTAGCCCTCTCCTAAGATCTACGGGGAAAATATATGTGGTCATTGGCATGTTGGAGCATAGCATTCAGGAACTGGTGGAGGATCCTGGACGCCAATACCTGTGACACACCCAGGAAGTCCCCTGTTGGTCTCTAAAAGGTACCTGTAGCTAAGAATTTAAGGGCTACACATACCTTTGTCTCCACTGGAATGGGTACCCTCAGTTGGCTCTAGTTCTGAGTTAAGGACCGCAGAGGTAGCAGAGTTCCTGCAGTGTGTCCCCATCCCCCTTGTAGCAGTCCACAATTTCCACATCATGTAGCTTGTGAAAAGTTAAATGGAACCTGAAAACTCTTCTCCTTCTTGGCCTAGGCTTATTGGCAGAAGCAGCAGCATTGGCTTCAGGCTGTAGCACATAAAAATGAATTAAAGCAGCAGCAGCCCTTAACATTCTGTCTGTGTAGACTCCTTTCCATGTCTGTATTGCAAAAGTTTTGGAATCTGCAGGAAAAACAGCACAGAGTCTACACGGATGCTTTATAGCTTGTTGAATAGCTAAACTGTGTTAGATTGGTTAATTAGCATGCAATTCAGCTGCTTATGCTATAATTAGCATGCCATGGTATTTACCTTGTTTAGCAGGCGGTGCGCACCTCTACACTGCACCTACTGAATCTGAATTTTGTTGCTAGATGTGCACACATTAGAAAATGACTGTGTAAGCTTTACTGAATCCCCCTGCAAATATCTCTGCAGTGTAATTTTGTGCATGTATGGTGGGAGAGCCCCCAGCTCAGACACACACACACACACACACGCACAGATGCATACATATATGTGTGTGTGTGTGTGTGTGTGTGTGTGTGTGTGTGTGTGTGTGTGTGTGTGTGTCAGATGCATACGTGTGTGTGTGTGTGTGTGTGTGTGTGTGTGTGTGTGTGTGTGTGTGTGTGTGTGTGTGTGTGTGTGTTTGTGTGTATGTTGTGGGCAGGATACCATTTTAGATTAAAAATTTTGTTTCCAGAGCTATATTATAGCCTATTTTCTTCTATCATCTCTGTAGGAATTAATTTTTCATGTGACTTAATGAAGATGTACATTGGTTGCAAATTTTCTACCAGTTTACTAATGCAGTTAACTGGTGGACAGATCAATTTTAAGTTTAATTCTTGATTAGGTAGACATATTATGTAGCTACTCTTTCAGCAAAACATGTTTGTTTTTGCCTTTCCTGCCAAAAGAGCAACATGTATGTAGCATATCTGGATACTGTCCCTGAAGCAGCAAACTGTATGCCCACAGAAATATAGAAGCACATACTGAATGTATAGAAACACTGCCTAACCATCTCAATTTGTTTCTTTGACATCTAAACAATCTCTTTTTTGTCCATTTCCCATAACAATCATAGCTCTCAACTGTAGAGATTATTGCAGAACGTCCAGATTTTTGCCTCATATTTTTGGTGTGTTCCTCCTAAAATCTGTAGTTTTCTGACAAATAACTGAGGAATGAAGTCATTAAATAATGACAAACATTTGAGTTTAAGACTCAACTTTCTAAGTTAAACACATTGAAAATAACATAATGACAAAATCGCCTAAAGTATGAATTAATTTCAGTAAGCATTGTCATCTTGGCCTAACAGCCTTCCAAGAAGTTAATAAACCAACAGATTAGGGAATAATACCAGTGAAAGCATTTATACATAATTAATTAAATCACTGCAGATCAAAATTGTTAATATAATATGATTAATTAGTCACAAATAATTGAGACAAAGATGGGAAGAAGAGAGACTGCATCAACAAACTCACCGAAAAAGAACTTAGTTAAACTACTATATCAGAAACCTTTGGAAGCACAAGGCTTTGTCAAAGTCGAGGACCATAACACTAAAGAAGTGCATGCTTCAGCTAGGAATCAAAGCTTGACCCTACAGGTTACCATTCCAACTACTCTACCACCACTATTAAGCTATTGAAGCAGTTGCCAGCCGATCAAGGTCCTGGAGTTTCATTTCTCCTCCATTTGTTTGTGATTCATACACAAAACAAACCAATGAGGACACTGGAGGTACAACTGCACATTTATTTGTTTGCTTGTGCATTTATTTTTTAAATTTAGTTATTCAGTTATTGTGTATTTATTTATTTACATTTTTACTATTTATTTTATTTATCAGGTAAGTGGGCTGGTCCATAAACCATTTTTCTTCCACAACAAAGGCTCACTATGGAGCATATACAAACCTAAATACAGTAATGCTTTCTTCCTCATCATATTACACATTCTGACAATGATGAAGAAATCAGAAAGTACATAAAATGAAGGAGAAAGTACAAAAAAATGAACAGTAAAATACAATAAAGACTATACACTATACTAACTCTGCATATGTCAGCCAGTGAAGCACATACAGATTAACTAATTAATCCATACTAACTAACTTAATTACCTGAAGAGTTTAAAATTGATTCTGGTACTAAACTTCATGTAATATCAAGACCTAATTTATTCATGTTATTTTAAAAGTTACATTTGAGAGTTATTTCAGTTATAAGTATTACCATTTGTTGCAACCAGATATACAAGATACATTACTGAATATTCCATCAGATGACTACATTGTATTTGTTGTTTATGGTTTTGAAATGAGCAATAAATCTTTTTTCCCCAGAGTCCATACACAATTGTTTTTTATTCACACTTTTATCAGTTCTGCCATCCCTAGAGTCCATACACAATTGTTTTTTATTCACGCTTTTATCAGTTCTGCCATTCTAATGTATCAAATGTTAGATATGCATGAATTAAATGATCATTATAGAACTTTAGCTTTTAAAGTAGATCTAATAGAGATTGTCAAGATTTTGATGGATAGAGCAAAAAAAGAATTGAAAACAAGGGATAACATATAGCATTGCTTTGTAACTCTAGTTAGAGGAATTGATTCTAAAGAAAATTAACTCAATTTGACATGAGCCTTTTTATCGTGTGTGTGTGTGTGTGTGTGTGTGTGTGTGTGTGTGTGTGTGTGTGTGTGTGTATGTGTGTATATATGTATGTATATATATATATATATATATATATATATATATATATATATATATATATATATATATCCCAAAAGCGAATAGGTGCTCGCCCAGACAAACACAGTGCTCAGAACTCAATATACAATCACCAAAACCAGATTCCAGCACTCGCATACTTTCTGCAACATTTCCAATGGAAGTTCACAAGTTAAAGTACAAAACGAACACTAATTTGAGTGTTAAAAGATTTATTCCAAGTGCAAATGCACAGAGCAACCATTCAGATGATCTTCACAGCGGCCATGCTGCTGCAAACACAGTTTTACATATATATATATATATATATATATATATATATATATATATATATATATATATATATATATATATATGTATATATATATATATATATATATATATATATATATATATATATATATATATATACTAGTGCTAGCACCCATGATGTGGAATTATTTAGATGACTTACTTCTGCAGAGATTTTGCATATTTACTGATGTTGGTGGATTGTAATGACAGAAGTTTGAATGGCCTTTTATGGTTGAAATATTCTGAAATGGGTAGTTTTGTCATTATTTATTCATACATTTTGTCTCATTGCGCAGTAGAAGACGTTCCAAACTACAAATATGAAACACATTCTAATAAGTGGTGCTGTATTATACAAGGAATATAATTTAATACAATCAGGTTAATATAATCAGGAAGGTGAATCAAAGAACATATACATGTATGCTAGCTCACAGGATGCAGGAGATCAAAATAGGGGAAGAGACCAGTTACCAATGGTGTCCCCCAGGGTTCGGTGCTGAAAGTTTTTCTGTTTGCCATATACATCTCAAAAGTAAAAGGAAATACCAAAGGGCTTTGGCTGACTAAGTCTGAGGTGACTGCAAGCTAGGAGCAGTTATTGAATCCCCAAACGACTTAACCATCATGCAGGAAGTTTTGTCCCAAACAATAACTGCTGCCAGAATCAAGAATTGAAACTAAACTCCAAGAAATACATTATCGTATCCTTTGGGAAGTCATCTACTCCAGGGAACTGCCAAATTAACAATGCCCCCTAAGAAATGACCCAGTTGTTTGGCATTTGGGAACTTGTATGTACAGTGACATAACTTTTGACCAACATGTGCCAGAGTCCTAAGAAAGTCTTTCTATATTGCACAGCTTATAAACAAATTGATTGTGACTAGATCTAGAGATGTAATTGTCTCCCTTTATAAAGCCCTCATTAGGTCAATCATTTTATATAATGCCCACTTAGGCATGTATCTGTCCAGATCCATGCAACAATTGGAATACCCAAAGAAATACCTTACTAAAGGGATGCAAGTCCTAAACAGTATGTCTTGCATGGATCACCTCAAAGATTTGTCACTATACTCAGTATCCTACAGAGTGCTTAGAGATGACGTGTCTGGCATACAAGGCATCCTCTGACCTAATGCAGATGTACCTACTGAACATCAGCAAGTCAAATGAAATCAGAAATAGTCAGTCCAGGTATCTAAACTGAATGTTGTGGAACAGACTATCCATTTAAGTAAAACAAAGCTTATCCCTGTCCATATTCAAATGCAACTTGGATCTAAGGATGGTAATAGAAAGTGTACTCGAGGATTACCCCTCGTGCCACTAATGGATAGAGGCAGTTCCTAAATGCTGCATCCCTTACATGGGTCTCCTCAAATTAAATACCATGTGATCACATTTATTTTCACTAGGGCTAATATACAATTATTAGCCATGGGATAGGTAAGATCAATCAGGAAATGTTAATTCAAGCACCAAAATGGAAACTGGCTAAGCTTAAAATGTCCACCAAGTGAACCTATATGTGGTAGTAAATAGTTTTAAAAAATTGCCCTTTTTAGATCACTAAGTGCCCCTGTCACCCCCCCCCCCCCGGTCTTCAACAGCTTCCGGTGCTGCTGAATGAGGGATCCAAATTGTCTGTCTGAAATTTCTAAGACTTAGGCCAATTATAGAGTACAAAAGTGGTTTCTATAGGTATACAAAAGGTCAATTAAACTCACTCAAAAGGATCCACAGAGTCTTTACAAAAAAGTATTATGGAATACTGATCTTAGTTATTATCAGCCATGTATAGCACTGATTTTAATTTTTTTACCATACATTATTATCTGAGAGGTAAGTTTATCCTAGCATATTACGATGAAATGTTACACCTTACTCTGCACATAGAAACTGATCCAGTAACAACTTCACTTTGTAATAACACTTATAAATTTTGTTTTAAAAAATGCAAATAATTTGTAGAAGGTATAATTTCTTAACAGTTATCATAACTGCTTTGGGGAATAAATTACCACTTGAAATTAGGTGTCCTAAGAATTTATTCAGCTTTAAAAACAATCCTATATCATCGATTTGATGACAGAGTTGCTGACCCAGACTTGGTAGATACAGTGTTTCTAGAAGGAAAGTGTCCCAAAACATTCTTCCTTACTAAAAACAAATATTAAATGTATGTTATTTCATGATTTAGAGATATGTAGTGTTTTAATGCATCTAAGATTTCTACTATATTTATACATAGTCTGT
This sequence comes from Protopterus annectens, assembly GCF_019279795.1. Taxonomy (NCBI): domain Eukaryota; kingdom Metazoa; phylum Chordata; order Ceratodontiformes; family Protopteridae; genus Protopterus; species Protopterus annectens. The sequence continues at coordinate 245,096,824 of NC_056740.1, forward strand.
TATTCTTGGGATTTTTTTATTTCAATACATGACTGGATATGGACTTCTATTTCATTCTTTTACTTACGTTATGCATGTAAATGGGTGGCACAATTAATTCCATGACAGAGAACCAGAAAAAAATCCATGAAGAGAAAATATATTCAAATATTTAAACAAATAAACTAAATAACCATATACCTCTAAAACATGATTGACAGATGATAAGAAAAGTTTCAAGCATGTAAAATAATTTACAATAAAAATAATATGTAAAAAGGGTACAAAATAACTATAACAATATGCAAGAAATTATTAAAAAATAGTCCTAGTCTAGAAGAAAATAACCCACTAGACCACTCTACTGAAGCAAAACCATATCTAAAGCCCCAATAAACAATGACAATTAACCATGAACAGAGCTTAGCAGCAATACAAAATTTCAGTTTGATGAATATATATATATATATATATATATATATATATATATATATATATATAGATATATATATATATATATATATTCATCAGACAGAGAGAGAGAGAAAGAGAGAATTAATAAAAGAAGAAATATGAATTTAATGTTCAAAGATTCAAATTATTAATAAGGCTTTTAAGAATTGTATTCCTTATATAAACAGATAACTAAAATGTCACAAATCTTATTAAGGTACCACTATAACAGAGGCTTTCCAAGATGACTATACACTGGTCAACACCTTAACTTCAGCTCTCCCTGTGTGAAAGAAGAAATAAATAGTAAAGAGCCAGTAAAATACAATTACTGGCTATTAAGTACACTGCCTGGATGCCAGCAAAGAAGAAACATAAAGAGCCTGGAAGAAAACCAGATAAAAAGGTGAAGAAAAAACAATGACTAGGAAGAATCCTGCAGATGTTCACTAAAAATGCAGTTTGAGTTCTAGCAGATGGCGCTCAGTAATTTAGAAGAAAAATAAGTCAAATGTGCTGAGAGCTGATTAAAATAAATGAAACACTAAAGGAGATTATTAACTCAAATACAAAATGCTGGAAAAATGGAAAAAATCTTTAATCAGCTATTTAAAGGAACTGATAAAACCACAAAAATCAGAGGTATAACATGAAGAAAAGGCCGGCTACGTATACAACTGCTCAACAAGAGCTGTTTCAAAAATGGTAGTTAGAGAACAGAACATGCAGAGAAAACCTGAGATTTCCTGCCATATTGGAGAAATTGAAAACAGCAGACTGTATTAACCTTGAGAAAGCACAGGTAAGTAACTGGACTGGTATTACATAAATTGAAAGGGCACGTTGTGCGTATGCTCCAAAGCTGGCCATGAGAAAGCAGCCAAGACCTGTATTAGTAAAGATGCAATGCCACCAGCAGAAACCATTGATCTTCACAAAACTGTAGCAGAAGAGATAAGTATTACAAACTGGAGACAGTTAAGTGTTTGTGGAAAATGGTTATTCACTGTACACCAAGCAGAAGAAAAACACTTTCATCCTAGCAGTCAGGGAATGTTTAGAGGCAGGTGTGAGAATCAAGCTGCTTTACCCATCTGTGTTCAGAATATTTTTTCCTGGAGGATCAAAGCCATTTTTTATGCAGAACAGCCTAAGGAGGAAATATAAGAGCTTGTCCAACAAAAAATGAGCCATCAAAAAAGAAGGGGACCCTGCTTCTCATTCTTCTAATATTAAAGCTCATAGAGAAACTTTGCCAGTGAAACATTTCCCAATGTTCTAAAGGAAAATGCTTTGAGACAGAAATAAATCACAAGAGTTGACAAGAAGAATTGGGAGTACCTTCGACTTGAACCCAGAGTCTGGAGTTGGGAGGTGGAGAACAGGAAGAAGTCCAGCAACACTGAAAACAGTGAATAAATGTGAGACTATATAGCACTGATCATTTTTGTTTAAATATAGCTTTACAAGAAAAAGTTGCTGAGAAAGATTGGACTATTTTGAACTTTGATAAACTTATGGGGGACTGAAAGGCATATACCCCAGTTCATGTCTTTAATGTTTATAAGGACACTAAAAGAGGAAAAAAATAAAAAAGTAATAGTAAGTTAAACAATTTTTGTTCTTAACAGTATTTGGATAAAACATTAATGAAAAAATGAATGTAATACACTACAGCATTTTCAGTGATTTTTGTATCTGATAATGATACTAAAATAAACAAGTTTTTTTTATTTTATTAGCTTTAAGAAATGCAAACATTACAATATAAAAAGAGGAGAAAGGCTGGATAAAAGCATATTTAAATTAATAGGTTGCAATCTTGGGCATTAGGGTGGGGGTGGGGGATGGGGTATAAAAGTGTAATGATTATAACATATGTAGAGTTGAGATGTTTTCTTTTACTTTTGCATGGATGAATGTCTGCATTAATGTCCTTGGTTTAATCCAATAACAAGTTTTCAGTACAAGTAAGAAAGCATTAAAACAAGCCACCACCTACATGTAATGAATAGTTTTCCTTTAGCAAAAAATGTGCAGTGTGAGTTGAGAAGTCTGCAGGCGAGGGCAGCTGTACATCCTGTTCTTATATTTCTATGGAAACAAACTGACTAAAGGTGAAGGTATGGAAGTAAATAAGAGAGAAAAACTTTTCTGGTCCTTAAATTCTTCAATTTATTTACTAGAACAGTGTATAATTCAGTTTTATTTAAAGATAGCCAATGTACTTTTCATAAGGCTAAACGTTAATGTTTTCTGAAAGTGTATAAGCTATTTTTCTACAACTGGGAGGGATATAAAGATAATACAAGAACAGACAGCAATTAATGTAAGCGGCACAGGCTGTAACATACATCTGAGCATGGATTACCTTAACCTTAGGTTAGATAATTCCTGTGGGTGCAGATGTCAATTTGGGGAAAGTGTTCCTTTTAGGAGGGTTAAACTTCATTATTTGAAGATATACACCATTTGGTATGTTGCTAATAGGTTATGGGAGTGTTCTGAGGTATGTTTAACTTTTTGGTTGAGGGTTTTATTAAAGCAAAAGGTTTTGTAATATGTGACATAGCTTCAAGTGGAAATGGCAAGAAACAACTGAATAAAGGATCAATTTGTCAAAACTTAGTGGGTGGGTATAACACAAAATTTGGAAATAAATATTTAAAAAGCTGTCATACATAACAGGTGGGAGTAATAACTTCTTATGGTTTACTATCAAAATTTCGGACAGCATTCACATGAACTGGGAATGGCTGAAAGGCTAATTTCTAGTTCACAGAAGCTCAAAACAAAAGTGGTCAACTCCATGAGAGTAAATGCTAGTGTGCATTCGATGTTGTCAGGTCAATGTTCTTCCTGGAGATCGTGGTATCATGGGGATCAGGAAATGTACCCATTTCTTCACTGTAGTGCAATCTCGGAGTTTGTATATATAGTTAGCAGGGTGTGTGTGGGGGTGCAGGGTGGCTTGCCCCCCTGCAAAACATTAGTTGGAAGTGACTGAAAGGCAAGGTTTGCTAAGTAATGTCAACTTTGTCAAATAAGGATGGGTTGACATTACTGGTTTCATTATTTTTGTCTTTCTGATGTTTTTATTTTCAATATTTTTTTTCTATGATGTGATCATTCGACAAAATCTATTCAGGATTTTGATAGTAAACCACTTTTTATCATAATGGTTTCACTGTCCATACTATTTTGGAATCTGAATGGCCTTATAGGCATTAAACAAAAAGGCAAGAGTACTGAATTATATTAAGGAATGCAGAGTGCAACTAGTGATTTCACAGGTGACACATTTGGAAAAAAAGTGAGTTTGGGAATTTTATAAGGAAAGGATTTTAGGATGGATATTCAGCAGAATATATGAGACATAGGAAAAGAGGACTATTTATACTAATTTCTAGAAGAGCTCCAATACTGGGTGTCAAGATAATAATGGTAGATTTGTTGTAGTAAGGGGATCCTAGCAAGGGAGGAGGATTACAGTGGCATGTATTTATATTCCACCTAACACTGCTATTATGGAGCATAAGAAAATTTTAGGAGAAATAATCGGCTTTCAGCAAAGAATATTACTTATAGGTGGGACTGGAACATGATTTGCAAAAATGAGAATGGACCTAGAAGAAGGAAACATAACATAAGAGGGTAGATTTCTGGAGAAATTTATGAAAATATTTGGTATGGAAGACATGAATTCAGTAGTTGGAACTTGGAGAGAATTTACATATTATTCCCCATGGTACAATAATTGGGAAGACTAGACAGAAATTATATTTCACAGGAACATGTGCATTTAATCGAAGGCTCTGACACACATACAATACTTATTTCAAATAACTAAGATAAAAATCCAAGGTAATGAAGTAAAAAAATGAAACATTGGCACTTCATCACCTACCTGTTAGAAAGGAATTTAAAGACTGGATAGTATAAATTATTCAAGAGTTATTTGGGAAAGATAGAAATTTCTACAGACGGTATAACTGGTAATTGGGATAAAATGAAAGTGGAGCTTAAAAAATACCGTAGAAATAAAAGAGAGATGCTAAAGAAGTAATAAGAATTAATTAGAGTGGTTGAAAAAGGTTAAATTATTTCCGAATAAGGGTACTGTCACAGAACAAGAAGAGGTACAATTGCAGAATACTAAAGAGAAAATAAGGGAGTATCTGGAAAATATGCTTGAGTTTATGAAGATTGCTGTTAATCAACTGTTATTGATAATAACTCCAAACCACAAAAACTTTTACCACAATGACTTAGGCAACAGAAAGTAGAAGGAGATGTTGCCAAACTTAGTGAATCTATAACAAGATAAATAACCAGAGATCATGTAGAGGTATTAGAGATATTTTAGAAATTTTATGAAAATTTGTATAAATCAGAAAAATTTGGAAATAAAAAAAATCACAAATCGAAACATTTATGGAAGACTTAAGTATGCCAAGGTTAGAGGTAGATGATGCTCAACAACTAACAGTTAAGATAAGGGGAGATAAGATAAAAATGGTGATGTATAATCAATCTTCAGAAAAGTTTACAGTAATAGATGGCATTGCTGTGGAAGTTTGGAAGCTAGGAGGGAAGAAAGTAATAAAGATCTGGGGAGTTTTGTTTAACAGTATTTTAAAAGGAGTGGAAGCATTAACCACTGTAATACCTAAAGATACTTAAAGATAGCAAAGATAGTAAAGACCCATCAGACCTAGATTCATATAGCCCCATTTCAATTTTAAACCATGATTATAGAGTGTTAATCTATATAAGAGTTAAAAGAATGGCAAATGTGTTGCCAAACCTGACAGATGCAGATCAACATAGTTTGTGGAGGAGAGGCAAACATTTGGTAGCATTAATAGAACAATGATGATCCAGAGGAAGCAGAATGCAAAAAAATACTGTTCTTGGTAGAAATAATTATGCAGAGGAAGCAATCAATTGAGTAAGCTGGGTTTGTATGAGTAGGACAATGGAAGCATTTGCATTCCCTGACGCAATGCTAAGGTTAATCAGGGGGAATGGGTGGAGGATCCTGGATGCCGATGCCTGTGACACCCCCCTGTTGGTCTCTGAATGGTACCATTAGCTAAGATTCTAAGGGCTACACATACCTTTGTCTCTACTGGAATGGGTTCCCCTCGGTTGGCTCTAGCTTTGAGTTAAGGACAGCAGAGGTTGCAGAGTTCCTGCAGTGTGTCCCTGTCCCCCTTGTAGCACTCCACAATTTCCACATCATGTAGGTTGTGAAAAGTTAAATGGAGCCTGAAACTCTTCTCCTTCTTGGCCTAGGCTTATTGGTAGAAGCAGCTGCATTGGCTTCAGCCTGTAGCACATACACATGAATTAAAGCAGCAGCAGCCCTTAACATTCTATCTGTGTAGACTCCTTTCCATGTCTGTATTGCAAAAGTTTTGGAATCTGCAGGAAAAACCAGCACAGAGTCTACATGGATGCTTTATAGCTTGTTGAATAGCTAAACTGTGTTGGATTGGTTAAACAGCATGCAATTCAGCTGCTTATGTGGTAATTAGCATGCCATTATGTTTACCTTGTTTGTGAGGTGGAGCACACCTCTACACAGCACCTACTGAATCTGAATTGTGTTGCTAGATGTGGACACAGTAGAAAATGATTGAGTAGGCTTTATTGAATCCCCTTCCAAATATCTCTGTAGTGTAGTTTTGTGCATGTATGGTGGGAGTGCTCCCCCCATCTCAGACACACAATATGTATGCATCTGTGTGCGTGCGTGCATGTGTGTGCGTGTGTGTGTGCGTGTGTGTGTGTGTGTGTGTGTGTGTGTGTGTGTGTGTGTGTGTGTGTGTGTGTGTGTTGTGGGCAGGATACCATTTTCGATTAAACATTTTGTTTCCAGAGTTATATTATAACCTATTGTCTTTTATCATCTCTGTAGGAATTACTTTTTCATGTGACATAATGAAGATGTACATCAGTTGCAAATTTTCTACCAGTAAAGACCCATCAGACCCAGATTCATATAGCCCCATTTCAATTTTAAACCATGATTATAAAGTGTTTATGTTTATAATAGCTCAAAGAATGGCAAAGGTGTTGCCAAAACTGATAGATGCAGATAAACATAGTTTGTGGAGGGGAGGCAAATATCTGGCAGCATTACTAGAACAATGATCATCCAGAGGAAGCAGAATGCAAGAAAATATTGTTGCTGGTAGAAATAATTATGCAGAGAAAGCAATCAACAAGGTAAGCTGAGATTGTATGAGTAGGACAATGGAAGCAGTTGCATTCCCTGACACAGTACTAAGGTTAATCAGAGGGATAAATGAAGGATCATTGCCAAAAATTAAAGTGGGAGTCTTACTCTTTAATAAGTTATGGCTGAGCAGAGAAACCAGGCAGGTGTTCTCTTTCCCCTTTGTTATTTGTGTCATATTTAGAGCCACTGGCAAAGAAAATAAGGAACTCAGAAATTCAAGGATATAACTGATATGGTAATCAAGAAAAGTTGGCTTTAGTTGCAGATGATATTATTTTGTACCTGATAAAACCAGAAAAGGACATGTCAGTGTTTTAGAGCATTCTGAGACAGATTCAAGTCATACAGGATATAAAATTAATGAAAATATAGCAAAGGCTATAACTGTAAACTATGTACCCACAAACAACTGGGGTAGCAATACCCATATTTATAGGAAGATGATAAAATTAAGTACTTAGAAATATGAGTTTAAAAGGATCCTGTTATGGCAGCTAAGGATATGTGGGAAAAGGCTAAATAAAAGATAATACCAAAAGTGGAAAACTAGAAGCTCTTGTTTATGGATATGACTATCAAGATACCGGCAGTGAAAATGTTTTAATCCCTTAAGTTTTATATACAGGTCAGGCATATTTTTATCAACCAAAGGAGAAGCTGTGGATAGTAAGTAAGGAGTTGAAGGATTTTATCTGGGAGGGGAAGAGGGCAAGAGTCCAGTGGGATAAGATGATCTTTCTCCTGGAACAAGCTAGTTTAGGATTACTTGATTTGAAGGGATATTTTAAAGCTACACAATTAAGGCCAATATACATAACTCAAGCAGAAAGCTATAATTCAAACTGGAAAGTGATGATGATGAAACAGGGAGGGAAATTCAAGAAATAAGGAGAAAAGGATTTTGGATGCAAATCCTTAAGGAGAATAACAACAGATTTCAGAATATTATATCCATAAAGCAGCAGAAAGTATTAGGCTCATAGGTTCATACTAGGCTATCTGCCCTGGGGCAATTATAAGCCTAGCCCGATTCTGTATGGCTTACGCCACCCCTTGATTTGAGTATACTGTGCCCTTTTTAAGGTTTAGTTTACTGTGCCTCTGTCTAATAGTTACACAGGAGTAATCCCTGGGACAAACCTACGATCCCCCATCCACCTATCGAGATTCTTCTTGAAGAGATTCAGTGAGGTGCTCTGCCTCACATGAACTGGAATTCTATTCCAGAGCGAAGGGAGCCTCTGGGTTATGAACCTGTCCCTCCAGCATGTTCTATTTATTACTGTGCTGAGGTTCAAGTCCCTCGAGCGTGTGGCTCTAAGGGATTTAGATTTACTGAGGTGGAGCATGTCCATTAATTCTGGATTTGACATAGCTTTGTATGTCAGGCATAGATCGCCTCGAAGTAGGCGGTATGCAACTGAGTAGAGCTGGAGTTTTTGTAACCGAGCAGCATATGGCATCTGTTTGAGACCCTTGATCCTCTTGGTGAGATACTTTTGGGGTCTTTCTAATTGCTGCTGGTGTCGGGTAAGGTACATCCCAAAAGGGGCATTGTATTCTATGATGGGCCTGATGAGGGATGAATAAAGGGGCACGATTACCTCTCTTGATCTAGATGTGAAACCCTTCATGATGAGGTGGGCTATGTAGAAGGTCTTTCTAACCACTTTGGCAATGTGGTTTTCAAAGGAGAGATTGCTATCAACTTGGGTCCCCAGGTCCCTAATAACTTTTTCTGTACTTAATGGGTTTCCGCCTATGTGGAAATTTGTGGGCACATTGTTTTTGCCAAAGGGTATGACTATACATTTTTTTGGCATTTAGCTTTAAACCATGGTGCTGGCACCAGTTATCTGTCTCTGTGAGACCTTTTTGAAGGATGTTTGTGTCAGCTGGAGAGTCGATTATAGCGCCCAGTTTGCAGTCGTCTGCGAACTTGGTGAGCCATAGTCCTCCCACATTTGCCTGTACCTCGGAAAAGCATATACCGAACAAGAGTGGTCCCAGGACAGAACCCTGTGGGACACCACTTGTGAACGGTTTCGAGTCTGACATGGCTCCAACAACTCTCACTCTGTGGGTTCTGTCTCTGAGCCAGTTTGCGACCCATCTTGTGACATAGGGGTTTATATTTAAGCTGGATAGCTTGTCTATGATGCCCGAGTGGGGTATTGTGTCAAATGCCTTTGCAAGGTCCAGATAGGCTGTGTGGACTACCTTCCCTTCATCTATGGCTTTGGTGACTGTTTCGAAGAAGTCAACCAGGTTCAAAAGGCAGGATCTGCCCTTGACAAAGCCGAACTGGGTAGGATCTAGTGTCCGTAGGTCCCCAATGTCTTTGTTTATGAGCTCCATAATGATCCTCTCCATAGCCTTGCAGACTAAGCTAGTCAGGCTTATGGGGCGATAGTTTCCAGGGTCCGTAGAGGCTCCACCTTTGTGGAGTGGGACCACTGTTGCTGTACACCATTCTATGGGCACATATCCTGTAGTGAGGCTGAGATTGTATAGCTGTTTTATTTGAGGGATTAGTTCCTCTTGGAGTTCATGTAGGACGCAACCTGGGACATCATCTGGTCCCATGGAAGCAGTGTTTTTTGCTTTGGAGAGGGCAGCCTTCACCTGAGCATCAGAGATGTTTGGGAGGCAGCCCTCTGCCAGGATAGATACTTGCTCTTTTGGGGAGGGGGTGGAGAAGTTTGCACTGAACCTGTCTGCCAGGATATTGGCGATGTCTGTGGGTTCAGTGTATTTTTTGCCATTTAGAATCAACTCAGAACAAGTCTGGGAGTTACATCCCAGGTTCCTAACATAACTGAAAAAAGCCTTATGATTGTCTTTGGTGTCCTGTGCAATTTTTCTCTCGAAGCTGGCCTTGGAGGATTTTATGAGGGATCGTAATTTTTGCTAGTACTGATCAGAGATGCCTTCCCTATTAGGGATTTTGCTCTATCATGTAGTAGCTTCCTCCTTCTGTTGTACAGTTTATTTATGGCAGGGGTCCACCAGACTGGACGCCTGCCTTTGGATGATTGGGTCTTGGTTTTGTTTGGGATAGCATGATCCATGCATTCCTGGAGATGTCCGTAGAATGCGTTTATATAGGATTCTGCAGTTTGGGCCGTAGTTTCCACTGGCCCTGGGGCCTTGAAGGATTCCACTTCAGTTTTGAGAAGTGAGAAGTTCGCTTTTGAGAAGTTTTTCACTGTGGTTTTCTGGGCTGGGGGTGGGGTCGGGATGTGGACATCCAGTGAAATTAATTTATGGTCTGATCTTACCAATGAGGGATATACTTCTGATGTGGAGCATAGAGTCCCCATGTTGGTAATGATCAGGTCTAGTATGTTGTCCCGTCTTGTGGGAGTGGTGACTAGTTGTTCCATAGCATTTGAGTTTATAACTTCCAGGAACCTTTGGGCTAAGGTGCTGGGGCTTGAGTAGTGCTCCCAGTCAATGTTTGGGTAGTTGAAGTCGCCCAATATAATGGTGTTCAGAGAGATCTTCATGTTCTCCAATGTTTTCAGGAAAGCCGAGTGGGATTCCTGACTTTGAGAGGGTGGTCTGTAGGATGCTATAAACTGAAAAGCAGTCTTGCCCACTGTTAGTTGCACATGGATGGTCTCTGATACTTCGTGCAATGCCACTAACCTGAAGGTGAGGATATCCTTGATAAATATGGAACCTCCCCCTCCTTTTGTGGTTCGGTCCGGATTTTGGGGCCGAAAAGCATGATATGAGGTATAGCCTGGTAGTGCTGGGGTGCTCTCTGGAGCCTTGAACCAGGTTTCTGTCACTGCACAGATATCGATGTTCTCCATACTGAGGAGAGCTTCGAGTGCATGCATCTTGAGGTTAAGACTTCTGGTGGTTAGCAGCATTACCCTTAGTTTCTTGTTCCTTGTGTTGTCTATGGGGGTGGGTTTGACTTTTGAGCCTTGCCTAAAAAAGGCACTATGGGGTTGGCAAGAGTCTTTGCCAATATCCGAAAGCCCAGTAGTGACAGGTGCAAGCCGTCCCTAGCGAAGCAACGTGGCTTGTCGAGCATGTCATCCCAGGCTGACAGACACTGGATCCCCTTTGAATGACACCAAAATTTTAGCCAATTGTTAAAATCGATCATTTTGTCTTTGTACTGTGGCATCATTCTAGGTGAGGGTAAGATGCTGCTCAAGGTCAGGGTCATACCAGCCTGGGCTACATGATCAGAGAGCTCCTCTATGTCTCTTTTCATGTAGTCCAGGGAGGTACGTCTCAGGTCATTCACACCAGCATGTACAATGACTGAGTCATATTTGCATTTGCTTTGGAGTGACCTGAGTGCTTGCGTTATGTGGCGGATCCTAGCACCCGACAGGCAGCTCACCGTGACCTTCTCTTTATTCAGCCTGGTGAGCGGGACATCAGTGTGTCTGACAATAGAGTCACCTATTACAAGAGTATCAGGTGTGTTATTCAGTCTTAAGGGCTGTGGCTGCTTGGCACACTGACTTTGTGCGCTATGTGTTGTGCGTGTTTTGTTTTGAGGTAGCGTTTGCTTGGATGTCTGCTTTGGAGGTCTCTGTTGCTTAGGTAGATTTTTATTTAGAGCCTCCGAGTATGTTTTTGTGTATTTGTGTGTTTGGTTCGCTGATGTGGTGGGACTATGTGATACTGGAATTGTGTTGTGTGAGGTTACCTTCTCCTCCTGACTGGTTACACCAGTTTTGAGATGAGAGAGCTCAGCCTCCAGTTTGGCTAAATAGTTGCATCTCTCACATATATTTGAACCTGTTTGGAGGAGGAGAGGGTTGTCCATGTACATGAGACAGTTGTAACATTGCCTCAAGATTCCCAGATTCACCAGAACTAAGCTAACACGAGAATGGAGAAAGGAGACTCTGCCAATAGGGATGACTGCAATTAGAGGTACAAAGAATAGGCAAGAGGGGGCTGGAATTTACTGGAGAAAACTGGTAAAGGAACCAGTGTATTGTGAACAAATAACTACAGAAGGAAAGATAATAGAATGAGAAGAGGCCAAGAAGACAGGTGGAAGCTAGAGACTGCTTTCTGTATCATGGATTGATATCTGAGTACAGGCAAAGAGAAAGGGATAGGGGAATCCTAAGTGAAAGACCTCCTCTGGTAAAGTTTTTAGCTGAATCTAGAACAGGCACTGATGTTAAAAATGGATAATTAGTAGAGTATATAAAATACTGCACAATCACTATAGGAATCAATCAGAAGAGGTTAGAAAAGATTGGGAAGAAAGACAGGATAAACAATTTACAAGGAAACAATGGGAGAACATATGTATGTATTTCCATATATGCAACTATGTCTGGAAGACTTGGGATTTTTGATTGGAAGTGTTTGCATAGGTGTCTTTATACCCAATTCAGGCTACAAACTATTTTTCCTCAGGTAGATAACAATTGTTGTAAGTATGATGGGGAAGAAATATGCAAATGAGAACATATGTTTTAGGAGTGTACTGAGTTGGCAGACTTTAAAAATTAATTAATAACCAAAAATATATAATTGTTGCAGTCTGTAAAATGGACATCCATGTTCCCATTGAAAAAACTCAACTTTTTATATCAAACAAAACATTTATTAAAAATATATATAATAGAATTAAGCACTTTCATCCTTACAAACAATAGGACTTCATCAGAATCAAATAACTTCTAAAACTCAGGAATCTTAAATAGGAAACAAACCAATAAAATAATTAATCAATTAAGAACTACAACATATTTAAAGAAACAGTGCCTTAAACACCTATTTAGTATAACATACTGCAATTAAAAATGTATTCAATAGAAATTATTTACAGTATGGTTGACCTAATTTAAAATGGGCTGAAGGGAAATACTCTCATTTAAACCAGGAGGGAAGGTAGCTTGCAATCTAAGTTGCCATTTTGTCTCCATTTGCTCTAATCTAGATTTAAAATCACCTCCCCTAAAGTTCAAAGGTGCCTGCTCCAAATTTGCAAATCTAAAGCCAGTACATTTGCCACTATTAGATATATGTTTATACAAAACATTGTTCATATTATATTTACTAATTTCATATGTATGTTTGAAAATTCCCTTCATCAATGAAGAATTTTTTCATCTCATCAATGAAGAATTCATTAGCAATGAAGTATAAACGTATAAGGAACATGCACTTTACAAAGTAACTCAAGACAAGGGCATGGACTCATCAATACATTAAGTCCTTATAGCTGTTATATTAATTCATGGACTGTTAAAGCTCCATTCTGTGAATGAAGTGAAATATTTAGTGACATGAAATGTAGGTTACCAGGAACATCAGAATGGATAAATCAATTGTTTAACCACCCAATCCAATACCATATTCATGGGTGACTTTAATTACCCCACTATTAACTGGGAATCCTATACAACATCAAATGTATATGCACAGAGATGCCAGGATTTTTTAAACACAAACTCCCTGGACCAGATAGTCAATACACCAACCAGGGGTGCAACCATATTGGATCTGGTCCTCACTAATAACTGAGAGTGCTGCACACCCCCTACTGTAATGCCTTCCCTGGTAAGGTCAGACTATAAAAATGGTCTCCTTTGAAGTAAAAATAAAACCTGGACCCCAGCTAAACCGGGAATATTCAGGAACTATTCTAAGGCTAACTTCCTGCTATTTAGTGAGAACCTGGCAAAAATTCAAGCCCCTATAAACCCTGAGAACACTTCTGCATATGCAGAACTGTTCACAGAAACCCTGTACAAGCATATTAATAGCTGCATAGAGGCAGTTGTACCCACTAGTAAGAAGTACAGAACTAACTCAAAAAACAAGCCACCCTGGTGGAATCACAAAATCAATTGGATGTATAACAGGAGGAAGAAAATCATGGCAAACATTAGGAGGTGCAGCACTCAGCAGGATAAAAGCACTCTCATCAAACTAAACAAACAACTCAGAGGACAAATAAAGTCTGCCAAAGCCAAATTTGAGGTAAGTTTGGCCTTCCAGGCCAAGAACAACCACAAAGCATTCTTTAGCTATGTCCACAACCTCAAAGAATTACACAATTGTGTGCTGAGCTCATTGTAAATTGAGCCACCTATACTGAGCCAGAAGATATAGCAAACCTCCCAGCTGATAAATTCAGCTCCAACTTTACTCCTCTCTCCACCTCAAAATTCCTTCATGAAATATCATCAAATATAACTCCTCCTACTATCACTAGGGAACAGGTCCTTAATGCTCTTTCTAAGACCAAGAACACTGCATCAATGGGCCTAGACAATATCCCAGGATGCCTTCTAAATAGCATGAAACATGACCTATCAGGACCTCTGGAATTACTATTTAACTGTAGCCTCCAAGCAGGCTTCATGCCTCATGAATGGAGAAAGGCAGCACTCATCCTGCTGCAGAAAGGTGGGCCATCTACAGACCCTGGAAACTACAGATCCATAAGTCTCACTAGACTTATATGTAAAGCCACGGGAAGAATTATCATGGAGATGATCAACAGAGATATAGTAAACCTCCAGACACTGGATCCAACCCAGTTTGGTTTCATCAAGGGCAGATCATGCCTATGCAACTTGGTGGACTTCTTTGAGAAGGTCACTAAGGAATGGATGAGGACAAAATCATTCACACTGCCTACCTTGACCTGGCCAAGGCATTTGACACAATCCCCACTCAAGCATTGTTGACAAACTCAAGAGGCTAGGTACAAACCTGTATGTCACCCAGGTGATAGCCAGCCAGCTCACAGACAGGACCCAGGAAGTTTGAACTGGGGAGTCCACCTCTACAAAGAGGCCAGTCACAAGTGGAGTCCCTCAGGGATCAGTCCTTGGACCACTCCTTTTTGGCATTTACTTCTCAGAAGTCAAGGCCAATGTCAGTGGTCTCTGGCTGACTAAATTTGTAGATGATTGCAAATTAGGAGCTGTTATTGAATCTCATACTGACACAAATGTTCTCCAGGAGAAGCTGACACAGACAAAACAACTGGTGTCAGAGCCATGGACTAAACCTAAATGCCAAGAAATGCATAATAGTATCCTTTGGGAAGTCATCCATCCCTGGTAACTATCATATTGACAACACACCCCTTAGAATTGACCCAGAAGTCATGGACTTAGGGAGAAACATAGGTAGCAATCTAGCCTATGATCATCACGTGTCTACAGTGGTGACAAAATCATTCTATGTTCCGCAACGTTTAAACAAAGGTATGGCATCTAAGTCCAAGGAAGTCATTGTTCCACTGTATTCACATTCATCAGACCTATCGTGTGCAGTTCCCCCTTTGTTATGTACCTAACCAGGCATATCCAACAACTGGAGCGTCCACAGAGGTTCTTCACTAAAAGAATACATGGCGTAAGTATGTCCTATGCTGACCGCCTCAAGGCCCTATCCCTGTATTCTGTCTCCTACAGGCTTTTGAGTGGAGATCTATGCCTAGCATACAGGGCATTGTCAGACCCCACTTTGATGGACCTCATACATATCCACTAAGCAAACAGTATCAGAATTACCCATTCTAAAGACTTAAACCTTGCCTGTGATATAAATAGGACCTGCTAGAGAGATAGGCATGTATCCCAGAGACTATCCCATCTATGGAACAGGCTCCCCATCCATGTGAAGCAGAGTTCCTCCCTAACCCAATTCAAGTGCAACTTGGACAATTGGATGGGAAACCAGAAATTCATCCCTGGTCTGGCACCTAATCTCTAATGCAAACAGGTAACCTATAAATGGTTCATCTCCCAGGCCCATGCTTACTCTTATCAACGATATCAGAACTTATCAGAAATTTGGGATGCATGGCTAGGCTTAAAAAGGCCCTTGTGGTCATTAGCCTAGTAAACACCTATGAACCACAGAAGTAGTTACATCTTAAAGCATTTCTGCTAATTGAAATGTGAAGTTAATGAGATGCGTATGCTGCTGTGACTACTTAATAAGATTTCATACAAAATGGCTGAAGTGAGACATGCCATCAATTAAGATAATTTACCTGCTAGTTAAGCAACAGTAAAATTAACGGTAGAAGAAATGTAAACTGTCAAAAAGTTGTCCAAGCACTTACAAATCCATAAAACTTTTTGGATATGAAAGAAAAATCATTTCACTTCATGTAGTAGCTTTGAAATCTTTTAATCCAGTAGTTGAAATCTTTTAATCCAGCTGTAGAAAATGTCCATCAAGACAACAGTGTAAGAAAACTTTCTTACACTGTTGTCTTGGTGGACATTTTTTACTGCTGGATTAAAAGATTTCAACTACTGGATTAAAAGATTTCAAAGCTACTACTCAAAGTGAAGTGATTTTTCTTTCATATCCAAAAAGTTTTATGGATTTATTAGTAAAATTAACTGTGTCTGCAAAATCTGAGTTATACATACACCATTCTTCTGATCTTCATATATGTTAGGGCTGAGACAGAAATGCATGAACTGTGTACAAAAGTGAATTCAGCATTTTTCAGTTTTTCAGACAGGTATGCTGGAAGGCAAAATGTCTAAGTGAAATAATTCCTGTTTGTACAACAGAATGAATTCCAAAACTGTTCTGAAATAAGCAATGACATAGTTGAATTTCTTGAAAAAGAACTGTCTCAGAAAGAAAAATATTAGAACAATAAGATTCTGTCCATTGTCTACTGATATGCTTGACTAGCTATAGTTATATTACTGATGACACCCTGGCTTGAATAAATGTGGAATGAAGCAGTAAGTATGAATCCAGTACCTGAAAATAATCATTTTTTCTCATTGCTTTGATGCCATATTCAGCACAAAACAAAAATAAGTTACATGACCTTTATGGTTGAATACTGGATAAATGAGTATAGACTGACACATTTTTAATGAGAATAAAATGTTTTCTGTTAGGATATTTACCAAAGTAAGACAGATAAAATGTTGATACAATGACCTGAGAAAATATTGCTTCCAGTGTTTACAGATAAGAGAAACAACTGCTGAACTGACATTCATTCTGGAAAGTGCAATAATTTATCCTTGAGGGTGAAAAACATGCTGGCTTTGTTAATTGACTCTGACCCTAAGAGACTTGCAAACCATAGTAGAAATGCAACTTCTTTTCATAAGAGAAATAAAGAAACAGATAAAAGTGACTATTCTTCTGAGTTATACTTTGGACTGCATATATATTAATTCTTTATCTAAAAAATTAACATCAGAGGAAGATGTCTGATGTGTGTGATAGGCAACAAATAAAATACAAAATTGTCTGGGTACTAACTATTAACACTGGTTTTCATTTATTTTCTCGTTTTTGGAAGTAACTGTTATGAGATGCATGTGATCACATGATCTTCAAGGGAAATCTTTTGGATTAATAATGACTGTAACTACATCAAATATTTTCTTTTTAATAATTTGACTGTAAATTTGAAGAATTTCAGATGACTGTCCTCAGAAATTTGCATTGTGTTGGCTATTTGCAAATGAGTAATCTTTCAGAACTGTAAATAGACTTTATTTACATTATATGAAAACATTTCTTTTACTGTTTTCTTAGTGTCTCACAAGAAAAATGTAAACACTATTTTTATGCTGTTATATTATTTTTGATATATAGTTTTATGAATATTTGCACTAAAATTTAAGGTTTAAGAACAAATGTTAGGATTATATACAACACACTGTAGAAGTAGTGTACTCCTCTGAAATTTTTACTAATACATTTTAATGATAGATTTCTGTGCTCCTGGAGCCAGGGTGAAAATCAGTTCTTAACAGATTTAACAGCTGAATTATTACCAGATTTCATTATGCAGTACCAACAGGAAATTGTATTTCTATGCATGGAAAGATGTTGCATTAATTCTGAATCTTGGAAAAAGTAGCAGTATGCATATTTTCTTTTTCCTTAGTTTTTTTTTTATTTTTCAAATACATTTGAATGAATTCCATAGTATTTATACATAACATCTTAAATAACTATGTACACTATTTACATTAGCCTGACACTATAACAGATCTTAATGTATACAGTTACTTTATAAGTATGTCCAATCCATTATCAGAGTGTCTTATCAATTATTGCATAGTGTCAATCAACGATAAGACTTTTCCCCAAGGGTTGTTGATAAATGGCTTTGGATAAATTCTTAGTTCTTTAATTTTAATTCCCAATAATGATGTGGTCTTCAGTAGACTATAGAAGTCTTCCAAAGTTGGTATTATGTTTGTATTCCATCTTCTTGTTATACACTTCCTTGAAATTGCAAGTACAGTCCATACTAGATACATGTTTGCCTTATTCAAATAAGGACCTTCGTTCACATTTAATAATACAAGAGCTTTAGTTAAATAAAATGATTCATTAAATAAAGCTTGCAGAAAGTTATTAATACCATTCCAAAATGGCTTAATTTTAACATAGCCAAAGAAAATGTGGTTCCATTCTGTACTGTGTACTTGCTCACATCTCCAACATATTCCTTTTATGGAATAACTAATTTTACTGATTCTATCTGGGGCTAAGAATGCTCTGAGCAAGCATTTCCAATTAAAAACTTTCCAGTATTTTGTAAAGGATGTATATTTTATCAATAATAAGATATTTGTTTTAATATCTTCAGTTAACTGTATTGAGTGTCTTTTTGTTATATATTTCCAAGGGTTTATATTATATCCTCGAATGCTTAAAAAAGCGAACGCTGATTGATCAACCTAATTTAAGTGCAAGCTTACAATCTCGAACTGTCAGATCAGCGATTTTTTTCCCAGGGAAAAAATCGCTGATCCAAAACACATACACACAACACAAGCACACCAAACAAACAGAAATCCACACACATACACCTAAAATCTGATACCTAACCCTACATTAAACTATGCACACACCACTAACTACCCACTTACCTTAACCCAAACCCTAACCCTAAGGTCCGTCACTATCGCACACTCACCTCACCAGCTCCCTAACCCTAACTCACTTAAATCCACCCTAACCCTCATGTCCACTCAATCACACCCACACCTAACCTGAGCCCTAACCCTAACTCACCTAAATCACCCTAACACTCACATCCACACAATCACACACTTACCTGAATCTGACCGGTAACTTTCCACCATAACACTGAAAATACCAAAGCAAAAGAAACGGACAACCGAATTCTTTCCCTGGGAAAAAAATCTGAGTTTCTGCTGCTTCGATATTTTGCAATTTCGCGAAAATAAGTTAGATCAATCAGCATTCGCTTTTTTAAGCATTCTAGGATATAATATAGACCCTATTTCCAATATGAGGTTTTATACTTTATCAATATTTTGTAAAATCTTGAAAAACTGTTTCCCATGTCAAAGTCATTATATATGATGTCATATATGCATTTCGTAAATTTACATATTTCTTTAAATGAAAAATTGTTAATTATTCTACATAAATTTTGTCAAATTCTGCAAAGTTAGCCAGTCCTGTTGTGGAATTTTGTATGTTGTTTTTATTACTTGCATATCTAAAACTTTTAGTTCTTTGATACATTGGAGCCAACAAGCAAATCATTTCTGTTCCCAAGAATTAATAATTTCTCTATATATTTTATGTGGAAAGTTCTTTGTGACTATAAATGGTGTGAAAAGATCAAACCAGATTTTTAAATCTATATTTGCATTAATAATTTTCCTCAATGAGCCAATGTAATAATTAATCATATGAGTTTTAGTGGGTTTAGTTATGTTATATTGCATACTAATACATAATATGTGCCATGGCAAATTGTTTTTATCTGTTATTTGAAATATTTTTGTAAATCAAATTCATTTATTGATATTACAGTTGGCAATTCTTTCCAATTTGCAGAGTAATTTGGACTTATCCAGCATGCATATTTTCTAATACATACAAGACACTAAATATGGTGCAATACTGTTTAATCAAAAGCATAATATAAAAGCATAATATAATACATACATTTCTAAGATTAACTTTACATAAGACCAAACAAACAATTCATAAAGTCTGTTCTACAATGCCCCCACCTCTTCTAATACATATTTCAGGCTACAGAATATAAAACTTAAAATTTAACTTGCAATATTCATTCTAAAGTAGGTAGATAAGAGCAAAACATGATGAAAAATGAAAAAAGTAAGTTACTAACCAATAAAAACAGCAGTTTTGGAAACTTGTTTCTAAAAATTAAAGGTTTACGGCATGAATATTCCTGGGAATCTACTGTAAAAATACAGAAGTCAAAAAGTGGCAAAGCAGAAACAAAATGCATTTCAATAAAATAAGGTGGAAACAGTGTGCAATCTAGAATTACAAATGTCTAAGATAATTCTAGTTAAAACTTCATTTTCACTAGCCATAGTAACTGTTTTACATTTCATGTATGTTAGAAGTTTCCAGAAAACCAGATGCTCTGTGGTAGTCAATCCAAACCAGGAAATATTGTTTAATAACTCCAAGAAACAAGTTGCAGTTTTTTTTAATCTAGAAGAGCGTGTTTAATAATACAAAAAGAAAGTTGTGGTTTTACCCTTAATAGATGGTTACATCAAATCATTCATAGTGAAATGTTCAAACGTTGTATAGCTTCCTTCAGTTTTGACATCTTTTCAGTGATTGCTCTCCCCGTAATATTCAAGAGATCCACACTAGTCTTATCATATAATTCAATATTTTTTAGTAAAAATAATTAGGTACAGATTCAATAAAGCCTACACAGTCCACTAAAACTGTGCTCATGTTGTGGAATGATGTGCACACAGTAGTGCACCATTTTGTATTCAGTTAGTGGCTCTACATAGTGTGTAAAGCTATGCAAATGTAGTAAACATTATGGCATGCTAATAACATGGAATGCATAAGTAGCTGAATTATATGCTAATCAACCAACTCAATATGGAGGAGCTATTCAACAAGCTATAAAGCAATCATGTAGACTCAGTGTAGGTTTTCCCTGCGAATTCCAGAGCCTATTGGAATACAGCCACAGATGGTGCTATATAGGGAAACACACTTAGGGGATGCAGTTGCTGTTATACAGGGTCTATATTAGATGAACGAAAGTTCATCTTAGCGAATGCTCACATGAGCGAATATCCAGGTACTCGAAACTGCAATTGTGGGGGGCTGGGCCCCCCACACCCCCCATAAATATATATTCCAACTCCGAGATTGTGCTACAGTGAGGAAAGGGCAAATATTCCCATCTTCACTGTACCACGATCTCGCAATTGTGGTTTCAAATTACACAATATTCGCTCATGTGAGCGTTCGCTAAGATGAACTTTCATTCATCTAATATAGACCCATTATACATATGTATATGCAGCAGGCACAAGTCTATGCTGCTGCTGCTGCAAATAGACCCCGGCCAAGAAGGAAAAGGTTATTTATACCCCTGTTAGCTTACCATGGCCTGCATGATGTGGAAATTGTAGAGTGCTACAGGGTGGCTAGAGACACACTACAGGAGCTCTGCAACTTCTGTCATCCACAATTGAGAGCAAGAGCAAACTGAGGGGAACCAATACATGTGGAGACTAAGGTATGTGCAGCACTTAGAGTTTTAGAGGCCAACAGTGCATATGCTTGGGATATCACAACCATCAGCATCCATGATCTGACATCAGTTCCTGAATGCTATGCCACAACATGCCCCTGATTACATACTATTGTCTCCATAGACACATGGAAATATCAGCATGACTATGCAATTGCATGAAAAAACTCTTGAAAGCCAAACACACCAGTAGTATTTATCTCCCCTACCCCCCAAAAAAAACAAGAAATGACAGGTTGTAGAATCCAAAGAATAACATATAATTCACCTGTTATGGATGTTTCTACACAATTTTCACAAAATGTGTACACATGTACATCTCAAACATAAATTGTATACAATTGCTAACCACCTCTCACTGGGTCTAGCACTCATCTGGTGGTGTCTATGGGCCATCTTAGAAACATAACACCCCTGTGTCATTGACAATATAGTACTTTACATTGCTAATTGAATAAGACAGAAAAGACTATAAGGTAACCAGTTTTAAAAATAACACTTGAAATGACAGTTAATAAGGTTGTGTGTCTGTGAAAGTCAACGCATGGCAAAAATACCTATGCCAAGAGCGAAGTATAAGAAGTACATACATATAACAGTTTAATTCCCTAATGCATATAAGTAACAGTTCTCTTCATAATGTGTAAACAAATCTAGCATTTACCTGAAAAATACAAGCATACTTTAGTAACATCAAAAGCATTCTGTGCAGATAAATCTAAAGGATTGTGAATAGTCCGTGTTCTACAAATGCACAGGTTCTCTCACATTCAAGTTCCCTTGCTACACAGTTACCTTGTTGTGATGTAGACTCATGCCTCTGAGCACAGTGAAAATGCAAATTAGGTGTGAACGCATTAGAATTACTGAATCCCAAACATGTGGATTCATGTAGCACATGTAAACATAGTTTGGTTTGTGGGAGGGAGAAGAAATAAACAACAATTCAGACTCCCTTGCCTACAGTGGGTGTGTCAGACAGGATACACTTACAAAGTGCAGAAGTAATTGTATCAAGGTTTAGAATGCAAGTGAGCAGCACACATTTCTCAGTTTCTGTTCAATAATATCCAAACTTCCCTGCCTTTGTTGAAAAATGCATATTATTGTCATTTAATATTGTCATACATTTTAAGGACAATGATACAAAATGCCTTACAGACTGCATATCTGAGATCACTGTTCAGATAACAGAAGAATGAACACAGTGAAAGATAAGACAGACCTGCATTGCTGCAAACAATACTCATAAATGGTTGTGTGGTCAGTCATTGCACTAATTATGTAATTAACATGTGCACAAACAACAAAGAGTGTACAAGTATTGTATTATATGTCTTGTTAATACTGTAGATAAAATGGGACTTGCTTGTAGGCACAATGATTTACATTCCTGCTGCAAAGCTGTTTCTGTGGCAAAGAGGGATAAGACATGCTTATTGTGTTTTGTACATTCATTGGTGTGACACTCCAGACTTGTGTAACTATCGTTAATGCATACTAAAATTTATTTTATAATGTTGTTTAATTTTGTTTTAATACCACTATTTATGTGACACACAGTGCATGGCACGTGGCGTAGCGCAAATACTGTAAACAAATAGAATACATATCATGTAATGTACTTCTGTGATAAACAATACATAAACTACACCTGTAAATCTTATGTGTGTGTGTAGCACATCTGCTAAACATGGTGATCCACATAGTCTATACTATCTGTAGATCGCTGTTGAAATCCAAACATATGTCTTTTAAGGATGAAACATAATAAACACTGCTCACAAGGATAAAACAAGGTGAGCTTTGTTTCTCGTGTTCGCACATCACTTAACTTAATGCAAACCTGGCCTAATGGCCCACACATGAAGCAGGTAGAACACCTGCAGACAGGATGCAGACATTCTTGATTTCAAAAAAGATACATTGTTGCATCTTTTGCTTTTCATCACACAAATCCATTAAGCAGCATTGGGCAGTGGTTAGCAATAGCCCCCACCTACAGATGTAGAACACCTACCCAGAGGAAGCAGACAGTAGACAATTTCAAAACAGAAGCAGTCTATCAAGTATGTTGGGCACTGCATAATGCCACTTAATGTTTTTGCATGGAGGTCAACATACAGAAGTTAATAATGAATATGAAAATATCCAACGGTTTCTTAACTATTCCTGCGGCAGTAGGTGTAAGTGTAGGGCTGTAATACAGATGACCCTGGGATCTAATACAGCAAATTCCAAATATTTTTATTGTTGTTCCATTTTACTTTATATTAAAATTCACATGAACAAAAAATGTACTCACTTCCAGTTTTATTAAGGGTTGTACACTCAATTTTAATAAACGCATAAAAAAGTAAACATAATTATAAATAACAATAAGTATTTATTTATTTATTTTATTTTACATTTGTTAACCAGGTAATGTTCGACTGGGCAAGAAGCTCGTTTTCAGTGGAGACCTAGGGAGAAAAGCTCCCAAGCAATGATTACAAAAATTAAGATAAAAAGAAAAAACAACAATAACAATATACACTTTGTACAACTGATTAAAGTTAACAAGTAATTGAATAAAAACATTGATGAAAAAATAAACATGGTACAAATATGAAACAATATGAAATATCAAGTTCAGATTACATAGTACATAAAATAAGATTTTCTTGTGTGGGATTGACCAGTCATGTAATTAGTAGGATACTGATTCAAAGCATAAGAGCAAGGAAACATAAAAGTAGAAGATAACAGAGTGAGCAAAGTGGAGATAGCGTAGCCAGAGGAAGTGCACAAACATAACCAGTGGTTAGAGTAGTATTCTAGTAGGTGCTGTTTGAAGTTATGCTTATCAGAACAGGGTAGAATTAGCTGTGGAAGTGAATTCCAAGCTTTAGATACTGAATGGTTATATGATGAGTTACTATGAAAGTTATGAAATGTACTAATTTTGAGTAGTAATTTATCAGCTGACCAAAGTGGGATTAGATTAGTGTAGGGTTGAACAAGGTCAGATAGGGCTGGACAGTGGTCAGGGTTATTGATAACAGAGTGTGCAACAATTAATTGATTAAGAGTGAGTAGGTGAGGGAGTTCAATCCAGCCAAGTTGTTGAAGTGCACTAGTGCAGTACAGTGATGTGATCTATATGGGAGGTTTGCAGCAAATTTAGCAAGTTTATTATAGCAAGATTTGAGGTTGTTTAAGTCTGATTTACGAAGGTTAGTGAATATTTGAGAACAGTAAAGTAATGTAGATAGGAGATGAGTCCTAGCTGTGGTGAGTCTGGCATGCTTGGAGAGATATGGTTTAGCCCAACAAACAGCACCTAGTTTAATATGGACTTTTTGATTATTAAGGCTATGTGACTATCAAATTTTAGGCCATTGTCGATAGTAACACCAAGAAGTTTTGTTTGTTCTACAGGTTCAATGACTGCGCCATTGGAGGAACAGATAGAAAGTGGAGCTTGTTGATTTGTTGTGGAAGAATTGAAAAAGTCCATAAGTTTGGTTTTGTTAGAGTTTAAAATTAGTTGATGGACTGTTAGGTATTTTTCAATACTATGCAGGGTGCTCTGAGTTTTATTTTGGAGCTCATTCAGAGTTGGGCTGGAGCAGATTAGGGAAGAATCATCTGCATATTGAATGATAGAGGCAGGATTAGCTGCAGAGCACATATCATTAGTAAAAATGATGAAAAGAAGAGAGCCAAGAATAGAACCTTGTGGGACACCAACAGAAATGGGCAGTAAGGGAGAGAAATTATTATCCCAAAAGGTAGCTTGTTTATGGCTAGAGAGAGAACTGTGAAACCAGCCTAATGTTTCAGTGCTAAAATTGAATGTAACAAGTTTGTTGAGAAGTAATTGATGAGAGACTGTGTCAAAAGCCTTTGGCATATCAAGGAATGTGTCAGAGACATATTTTTTTTTTTGTTTTTGAGATTAATGGAATTAGCGAAACTTAACAGAGCAGTATTTGTACTGTGTTTGGGGTGAAAGCCATGCTGGGAATCAGATAAGAGGTTGTTCTTTAGTAGGTAGTCTAATGCTTGTTTATGTAAGCATTTTTCTAAGATTTTGGCTAGTGGGGAAAGGATGGTTATCCATCTGTAGTTGGATACAACTGTGGATGTCCTTCCTTTGTGAAGGGGTATGACATGGGATATTTTCCAGAGGAGGGTGACATACTGTTCAGAAAGTGAGCGGTTAACAAGTATAGATACAGGATAAGAGATGGATGAAGCAGAAAGTTTTGGAAATTCACCTGGTAACTGATCTGTGGAGAGAGAGCAGGGTTTTATTTTACTTAAAAGGTTTTGTATATAACTATTTTGGATTGGTTTAAGAGAGGTAGATGGAGTGTTAGGGCAAGAAGGAGGAGGTATGGAGAGTGGTAAATTTTCTGTTTAGTTAACTAATGCAGTTATTGAGGTAATAAAGTGGATGTTGAAATGGATAGCTATACAGTCTATGTGATGGTTTGTTGTAGGGAATGAAGTAATGGGTTTCCCTGAGTTGAGAAGGTAGTTTATTCTTTGCCAGAATCTTTGGGGGTTATTTTGGTATCTCAATTAGGAATTTTGAAAGTATGTTTTTTTTTTTTTTTTGTCTTGTCTAATTTGTTTTTTGACTCGATTTCTGAGCTGCTGATAGGAGGTATAGTTAGTATTATTTTTGTTTTTTTTATAAAGAGTCCAGGCTTTGTCTCTTTGCTCAAGTAGAAGAATAGTTTCTTTGGATAAGTATGGTAGTTTTCTAGATTTAGCACGTACTTTCCTGAGTGGAGCAAGGTTGTTAATTACCTGCAGAAAAACAGCAGTGAAATATTGAACTGCAAGATCTAATTGAAGAGTTTTTTAGAGGTGACCAGTCATATTCTTTTAAAAGTCTGTTAAAGTGAATTAAATAAGCTGTGTTAAATAAGGTGGAGCTCATATGAATTATTTGTGTGACTGAGGGTATACTATTATGTTTCTGTAATTATAATTGTGTTCTCGGGCCTTGGATGGCCTTCAGATTTTAATAATCCTCATACACACATGAATGTATAAACCAGGACTTTATCAGGTCACAGATGTACATGGTTAACACCTCACTCTGTCATGTGTATTTATATATCATTCATGAGTATGTCTGAGAAGCATTTCTTCTGTGGCAAGGATGAAAAATCACCACTGTGGAAGAAAATGTTTTGTTTCTTATTCATAGGTTTGAATCCCGCATTGTAAAAATTAATTTGTCAGTGTGTAGAGCCACACAAAAAAATCTGCCAAGTCATAAAATTTACACCCACAGTACGTCTGCAAAGTTATATCACCTAACAGTTAAAGCAGCAAACAGCCCACAAACTAATGCCAAGTGTCAGATTAGCCTTCCAGTTTCAAATCTGCTTTCCTCTCTGTCATTGTTGCTCCCACTTAATATCGCACAGATATGGTTGGTATCATTGTTCACGTTTGTGCACTACCAGTAAACGCAATAACATGCATTGGCAGGAAATCACTGAACTATTGCTGTGTTCCCTGGTTGGACATGTCTGGTTTAGAAGGGAAGGTGCCAAATTTAGGATGCAGAGGTAGGGTGTTGAGGAGTCCAGAATCTTCAGTGGGCTCCTTGTAAAGCACCACAGCTGAAGGCTGCTGCAAGGGGGCTATACCATCTCTCAGTACAAGTCTGAGGCATAGAATAGTCTGCCAAGGTTGTCTCCAGTGTAGCTGGCATTCCACAAACTGGACAACAGTGTAGACATAATTTTAATGACCTGAAAAGGTGCAAGTGGGATATACTTATCCAGTGGCTGGATGAGTTCAGGACTGCAGACATCCCACAGTTGTGTATGCATACTGATAAAGAGAATTTATAGTAGACAGAATGTTGCATATAGGCAAGAATGGCATGCATAATACTCTTTTCTTGTTCTATTCTCTTTATTCCACAGCCAAGAGATTATGATGAATAGAGATACCCAAGCTGAGCATCTAGAGAGAGTGAGGGAAGCAAGGGGTATGTAAGCATGCACAACATAACTATTATTTTAGCTAAAGTATTGTTCTTCTATACAGTATTAGCAAATTAAGAATGCATATCGTAACTGTAAAAGGAAGCATACATAATTCATTCTGTAATACAAGCCAGCTGTAGGAGTCAGGTATAATACTGTAGTTAGACGTTGTGAGTTCAAATTCCAGAAGTAACAGATAAATATAAGCAAAATCCTTTAAAATATTATAATTTAATTTCAACAGAAGTTGCATAAATGCCCTCCTGTTAACTCAGTCTGTATAATTTGACCAAGCACATGTGCAATATATGCAGATTACAAAGATTACTTTCAGCAATCATTACTTACAGTTTGTAGTTAAGAAATATACTTAAATGTAAAGGTACAGATAAATATAAAATACTTTGCTACTATGGTAATACATTGTATGTTACATATGATGGTATTAATTATCTCTTTTTTCTATTATCCCAACCTTTATCTCTCTTTTTTCTATGTGTCGTTAAAACATTTCCATGTCATCCATCTCTGCCAAATCACAAAATGCTTTACAGTACAGGGAAGTAGGACAAACCCCAAGGCTCAGCCTGCCCCTGCTCCACTGGCTCCTCCACTGACATCTGGGACCCAACCTGACAGTACAGACTCGCCTGCCCATGCACTGCCTGGGCCCTCCACATCAGGTAGCACTACCCCAGCAGCTGGTGCTGTGGTATCCTCCAGGAGTACTGGTGGTGCTGAGGATTTTATCACCTGCCAGGAGTTTCCAAGCTTGGTGCATAGGGTCATTCACAGCACCACTGTTGCACACCTACATCAGATGGAGAGGATATTCTCTTTTATGGTCTGAAGAAGAAGACATCAAGCACTCCAGCAGCTAGTAGAGTAAGGGGATAGTGATGACAGTACTGCTGGTGAAGATTAGATTCTCACTGTCCCCATGTTTTATGGGCATGGGCATCTGTTGTCCCCTCCCTAACCCCAATCATGATGTCCCCCATCCTGTCATGTCCCTCACTGTCCCTAAGCTTTGTCTTGTTTGTCCTGTTTGTTTGTATCTGCTGCCTCATCTACCTCATTTACCTAATCTAGGAATATCTATGTTCCTTACCCCAACATTAATCCCTTACTGAAGTAAAAACAAAAAAATGGGCTATTGTTCCACAAAAACATATTGTCTCATGCATAGCTCTCCACTTTGCACATGTCTTTTTGACACACTTGATTCAGTCTTATTGGCTATACAACATGATTTCATTGTTGTCATCCTTCTTTGCTGAGGTGACAGTCCAAGTTCAGCTATAGTCTATATATATATTTTCATTTTAAACTGTTGAAAAAGTGGATAGTTATGGTTCTTTCCTACCTCCCACCTGCACATTCCTATATTGCTTTTCCTTTGTTCTTCTCCCTGATTGCCCCCCATTTCATCACTTTCCTATCTACCCCATTTTTAAATGTTCAATCTGGTAAAAAAATGGAATCACACACCACACATATAAGTAAAAAAAAACAATGAAGTCCTTCACTTTTTTCTCTTCTGTGTTTACATGGAGACTGGCATCATGCATCAGTGCTGAGCAATGATGAACAGCTCTTCAGTGGTGTGTTTACCTCCATGCAATGCTCCTTAAACAAGCTGCACTAAGGTATCACACAGTGAATGAAGGAAAAAATAATTATGTCATTGTATTATAAATGCATATTTAAAACTATTAGATACACCTGGATTTGAACCCTATATCATTTGGGCTCAAAAAGAAATCTATCAATGCATTTACGCCTGCTTCCACAAAGTCATTTAGGCAACAGGTGCACTTCTTACTCTCAGTACTATCAACAATTTTATCAGTGAAGCAGAGGCTCATGTTTGCTCATCACGTAATTCTGCACAAACAGGGAAAGCAGTATAAATGTGTATCTTGCATGTGCAAACACTGCCATTGATCGAGCAAACCAGCTGTTCAGTGGTGCACTATGGAAATTGCACAATAGCATGAATTATTGATGTCTACTACACATTTAGTCTTCATCCCATGAAAGTACATGTAAAAACACAAATGAAGGGAAGGTACTTTTTATGGAAAGAACACATATTTATACTGCAACTATGTGTACCTGCACCCATACACTTGAAACTTGATCTCTCAGTACATGTTCCCAAATGCATTAACTACACTACAGAAATAAATAGAAAAATGCTTGATTATGCACCACGTACATCTTTATATTGACAATACACATTCATGTTGTCCAGTACTTGTAGTAATGTGGACAGATTTTTTGCATATAGTTTGCAAAGCTGTCTTTTAAGGTATACCTGCACATTGGAAAAACAACAGCAAATGCTACACTTTGCACACTCATCAATCTGGTAACATGCAGATCTTTAATTTCTTGACAGTTGTACATGGCTAGCCATTCATTTCAGATGGGCCTCACAACATCTTGTGTCAAATATCCAGTGCCGATGTCATCCACAATAAATTGTCTTGCAGCATTCTAAAAGTCAGACTTGTGTTGTAGTGCTTGCATTAAATACTGAGTTCTCTAGTCAGTGTACTTAGCTAGGTAGGGGTTCTAGTCTCACTGCAGTCAACTGGTGTGCATGTCTGCCTAGTCAAAAGAGCATAACTATGTATCCTGCAGTCATCACTACAATCCCATGGAGTACCAATATTTTGACAGTTGTACATGCATACACATCCATTTCATTCAGGCCTCCCAACATCTTCTTTTAAACATCCACAGTAAACTGCCCTGCAATATTGGTAATGTCAGACTTGTGCTGTGGTGCTTCTGTTAAGTACCAAGTTCCCTTGTTGGTGTACTTAATTAGGTAAGGGTTCTAATCTCAATGCAGTCAACTGGTGTGTGTCTGTCTAGTCAGAAGAGCATAACTGTGTATCCATTGGTCATCAGTACAATACCATGGAGTAGTGATATTTTGAAAGTTGTACATGCCTACACATCCATTTAATGCAGGCCTCACAACATCTACTCTCAAACATCCAGTGGGGATTTCATCCACTGTGAATTCTCCTGCAGCATTTTAAAAGCCAGACTTGTGCCATGGCACTTGTGTTAAGTACTGTACTTTGTAAATAGGGAGGTAGGGGTTCTAATCTCACTCTGGTCAATTGGTATGTCTGTGTGTTTTCACTTGGTTGACATTTAAGAGAACATGTTACAACATCATGTTAGATAGTGCTATTACCACCTTCTTCTCACCAGACACTACTGATGTCATCAGCTATAAAGTGTTGTCAGACACTATAAAGCCAGAATTGTGCCATAGCACTTGTGTTAAGTACTGTGCTTTGTAAACAGGTAGGTAGGGGTTCTATTATTTATGCCGGTCAATTGGTATGTCTGCGTGTGCATTCACTTGATTTACATTTGAGAGTGCATTTTACATCAGCATGTCAGACAGTGCTATTACTATCTTCTTCTCTCCAGAAACTGCTGATGTCATCAGCTATAAAGTGTTGTCAGACACTATAAAAGCCAGACTTGTGCCATGGTGCTTGTGTTAGGTACTGTGTTTTGAAAATAGGTAGATAGGGGTTCTAGTCTCACTCCAGTCAATTGGTATGTCTCTGTATGTGTTCACTTAGTTGACATTTGAGAGAGCATTTTATAACAGTATGTTAGACACTGCTACTGCCATCTTCTTCTCACCAGACACTGCTGATGTCATCAGATATGAAGTGTTGTTGCACACTATAAAAGCTAGACTTGTCCCATGGTGCCTGCATTAAGTACTGTGCTTTGTAAATAGGTAGGTAGGAGTTCTATTCTCACTACAAGCAATGCTCCCTATGGTGACAATTTTAGACCAATATGCAAGTCCACAGCTATGTCAAACCCTATTCCAAACATCTCATTGTAGCATACAATAATAATGTTATCCTGTATAACATGCACTATGCCAATATTTCAGACAAACCTGTGCTCTGGCAGTAACATTAACTACTGTGTTTGCAAACTAGTTTACCTACACCTATAAGGCTCCTAACCTGACAGCAGGCAACTTGTGTATTTGTGCATGCACCTATCACTTTTGAGACAATATTACATAGAAATGTGACTTAACATCCATGTCCTACACGCCTCCTAACATGTTCTCATACATCTCTTGCAATGATGCTATTGTTCTCCATAAAGTGCAGCATGACACTGTTACACTCAGATATATGTGGTGTTGCTACTGTGACATTGCATGGCATTTATTTTCTATACATGCATAGGTGTAAGGTTCAAATAAGGCCCAGTCCACTGCTATGTATGTGTTTGGTGGTACATTATGGTCATTGTATGATCTTTGGAATGGTTCATTTCACTACCACTCTCTCACCATCCTCCTTTTCCCTCTGGCCACATGACATCCTTACTGCAGTGGAGTGGAGGATATCCTCATGCTAAATATGAATACACCCATGAAGCAGAGTCCTTACATGAGCCTCTGCAAGCCATCTCCAGACTACTGCATGTGTGATTGCTAATTCTGTCATAATGTAGTGCACATGTCCCATATGGCCAGTAAAAAGGATGCATTGTAGTCCAACAAATATACACATACCCACAATAGTCCTACTATCTTCCATCATATAGATATAGGGAATTTTTATTTTCATGGTATAATAATGGCTACCATTTCATGTGATGTTGGTCATTAGCCTAATAATATCCTATGACCCTATGAACAGTTTACATATTAATGGTGTTGTCATTGATATGTGCTGTATTGAGTTGTAGATACACAGTATGGCTACAAGAGGGTCTTGCAATCTGTAATGTGAGCTAATGTAGTGATGGCCTTTGCTGCCATTGCAGAATATGCACTTCTATGACATCTGTAGTAATATGCCTCCTGAGAACTGTTGGCATGGTATGATACACTTTCATGTATATTTTTGGCGTATTAGGACATGTGCTGTTGTAGTAGAGCAGATCAACCTTCTACTTAGTTCACATTCCACCATCACAGTGACACTTGCACTATCGCCAAGGGGTGCATGTGTCTGCATGGCATCATTAAAAGTTCTGTTACAGACATCAATATGAATTCATATTGATTACATCATCACATAAGTCTTATCTCATTCGCTTGTTGTTATGTTGTGATATACAGAACCAATGTATCACATGTTTAGATGCAGTTACAACCTTGTGGAATACATTTTATGTGTGGTTATGTGGCTAAACCCAAGGATTATTGAGTTGGTCAACAGCACCATTGTGTGACTATTAGCATTTTTGTCAAGAAATGTTCTGTATGAGCCACAAACAACTAATCTGTTATGTGCCCTGATATGACATCAGACCACTCAAATGCAGCTTGCCCATGCAACACATTTAGGCATGTTGTGCAAGTGATGTAAGTATGTGATACTGGTACAGATATATGACTGTGTGCATAGCAACAGTGTGTGGAATGTGATGAATGGCCAAGGTTGTCTTTGGAGGTCTTTTCACAAATCATTTATTCCAATACATATGAAATGTTAAGTGGAATTCACCACTAAGCACAGATCTGTGGGTGGATGCCACCAGACA
The DNA here is from genome assembly GCF_019279795.1 of Protopterus annectens. Classification (NCBI taxonomy): domain Eukaryota; kingdom Metazoa; phylum Chordata; order Ceratodontiformes; family Protopteridae; genus Protopterus; species Protopterus annectens. The sequence goes on from NC_056740.1 coordinate 245,129,603, forward strand.
TACCCAACCAGAGGTAACAGACCATCTGCTGTCAGTTTGTCTCACATGTCACCCCCCCCCTGCTGCCACTGGCTATCAGCCGAAGTATCCATGCAAACATTACTCAATGTTTATTCTCAAGACGGCAGCTCATCTGTGTGGTCTTTATTCTATCGCTAATAACACAGAATCAATGGGCCCTAATAACATCACAGCTTGCCTATAGCATTACTTAAAACCTGACCTACCAGACACAGTTTGATCCATACTTCAACACAGCCTCCAGATAGCCTATGTTCCCATAGACGGGTGTACAGAAACATGCAACCTTCTGACTGGGGAGGACCATCATCTGATCAAGGAGTTATAGACTCATCCTAACTCTCCTCATCTGTGAAGAAGGCCAAGAAGTCATCATGGACCTTCTTTAAAAGGACACAGGTAATATCCCAACTGTGTACCAAACTCACATTTGATTTCTTAAGGCTACATCATGCCTGTTACATCTGTTCACTGTCTTCAAGAAGGTTACCACAGGCATGCATAATAACAACACTATCATCCTGTGTAACTTTATTAGGCCAAGGCATTTGACACAAATCCTCAGTCGGGTAGTACAGAGAAACTGTCTCAAGTGGCCATGAACACCTATGTCACCAAGTGGGTAGATGACTGGATCACATGCATGACAGATAAATATGTTGCAGTGTGTGAAGTCACCTCTATCTAGAGTCCAGTGACCAAGTCTGTACCTCAGGGCTCTGTGTTAGGCCTTTTCTTGTCCATTATTTAAGTCTCAGACATCAACACTGACTTACACATCCTTTCTCCAGCCAGCTTTATGGAGGACTGCAAATTGTAGACAATCACTGAATCAAAATGTGGCATTGGTATAATGCTTACAGTATCAACACACACAAAGGATTGCTGCTACATCCATGGGGGCATCGTAGATGAAGAAAAATCATGGGGGGATTAGTTCCATTATGAAAGCAAATACATAAGATAATTACAATATAGACAGCTCACCCCTATGAGCAGACCAAGTGCTATGAGACCAGTGTACTCAAGTAAATGGCATGCAAAACATCCACCAGCATGTGCCCACAGTGGTGACCACTCCCTTGTATGCAGCACAACTCCTGAGTATTTGATGGACATCTGCATCAAAGAGCATTATAGTTCTATTGCTCTCAGCCCTCATCACACCAGTAATTGAGTACAATGCACCCTTTTGCATGTACCTCCCAACACATCTTCCAGGGATGAGTTACTCAAGTATGCCGCGTTTGCCACAGTGAGCTCCCACAAATCATATTGGCCATTCCCAAGTATTCTTTTTTGTTTGTTTTAAAACAATGAATAAACCAATCAATTATAAAACAAACAAATAACTATTTGCATAAGTCCATGGTTGCTCAATACATCAAAGTTATGCATATCAACAACAATTAATATTTTTAAAGCAAGTCTTTAAGCCAAAATTTATACAAATGTGTAATATTAGAAGTTCTCATCTTTATACTATGCCATGTACTACTGCAAACAATTTTTCCATATTAATAAATTCAACAGTATGGGGGTAACTTTACTTTTTCCATTTTTAATTATTACTTTTCTGCCTATAGCAAGAATAGGATAAAGAAGAGGCACTTGGGTTTTTGGAATTTTCTCAGGAATTGGATCATTAAATAAAACTAAAGATTTAGAAATATTACATCTATCTGACCATAGAGCTTGAATGAAGTTAATCATTTCTTTCCAAAAAGGGGTGATAACTTCACATTCATATACCATGTGCATCCAGTCAGCTAAGATTTCAGAATCTATTCTCCAGCACTTCAGTCTATTTGATTTATACATAACTGTAATTTTGTTAGGAGTGAAAAAATCTCTGTGTAAGAATTTCCAACTGAAAAGTTTCCAATATGAAGATGTAGTTTTATCTGTAGATTTTAATATTATTTTCTTGTATTCTTCAGAGAAGTCTTCATTATTAATTTTTGAGAAGTAGTTTCAATAGGAATTGTCTAAATATGTGAACTTTAACTTAAGGATTTGATAAATTTGTGACAAATATGATTTATTTTCCATTGCATTACTATTGGTATTTATTAAGAATTCCAATAATTTGAGGAACAATTTCATATCTATGTTAAATATCTTATTAATTTCTGTGTTCATAAAGTCTATAAATATTTGTAAAATTAACCATTTATCAGACTCTTGATTGTATTTGGAGCTTAAATTTTCAACAATATTTATAACAGTACTACTGAAGAATTGATGTCAATAAATTAAGTTACTTTGTTGTTTCAATGCTAGCTTTTTGTTGAAGTTATGAGTTTCTAAAAGTAATTTGTTTATGCAACTGGAAACAAAGAAAATAGTGAGTCTCTAATAAAATAGTTAGAATATGTGAACTTTTGGAAAGAGGAAATGATGTTATTTAAACAGAGAATTTGAGAAGTGGGTGTAATTCAATTTATGCAAAAATCTTTTAATAACTAGATAAAACTATTAGGGACTATTTGTTTATAACTGGTTGTTATATATTTATTATTTACTAATAATATTTATTGATGTATTTGTTTCCATTTTAATCATACAATGAATCTGGGTAGTGCGGCGGTGCAGCAGTTAGCATTGTCACTTCACCACAAGAGGTTCTCCGGTTTGATTCCCAGCAGGGGGCCTTCTATGCATAGTCTGAATGTCCTCCCTGCATTCACTTAGGTTTCCTCTGGGTGTTCCAGTTTCCTGCTACATTCCAAAGGCATGCATCTGGAGCATTTTTCCATGGGCTTCAACTAAAAATGGGCTCTGTCCCAGTCAGATTTTCCCAGTAAACAAATGTTAAATAAATAAAAATGTATTTTGGTGGAATAGGATTCCCTGATATTGAATCATATGCAATTGTTGAAGTAGCATATGATTCAATATCAGGGAATCCTATTCCACCATAATCCCACCCTTTTTTGTGCCAGTAAAAAACAACTCTTGGTTTGTTAGGATGCCAAAAGAGTTAAGTAGAATATTATTTATCTTCTTCATCAATTCTTTGGCAGAGATAGCACTAAAGAGTGTAAGAAAAACAATATTTTAGGGAGAATTACCATCTTAATAAGCATGAATCATTCTTCCATGGTAAAGAAGAATTTGTTTCAATTTGTGACTAAATGTAAAATTTTATCAACAACTTGTTGAAAGTTTGTTTGTAAAATTTCTTTACTATTAGACATAATGGTTATACCATGGCATTTCATTTGATTGCTATTACGATTAAAGTTAGAATATTTTTTTTCATGATTTTTTAATTTTATTTTATTAATTAATGATGTACTTGTTTTATTATGATTAAATCTTAAGTTTGAGATTTCTTCAAGTCAAGATAGAACTAATTCTATCTTCTATTGAATTCTCCATATTTACTATTGTTAGTAAAATGTCATCAGCAAAGATTTGAATTGTTAGTTCAAAATCTTCTTTTATTTTTGATATTAATAAATGTCTTATTGGATCTAATACTATTAGCAAAGAGTTCTATAGCTAATGCAAAAAGTAAAGGTGATAATGGACAGCCTTATTTTGTGTATTTTTGTAATTTAAAGGAATTAGAAAGATTTTAACATAGGCACGAGAATTGTTGTATAACTTAGAAATTAATTCAATTAGCTCAAGCGATAAATTATACACTTTAAAGGACCACTCCTGGCAAATGATGAAGAAAACATATATTTTTATCTTGCCATGATTTACTACACCTCCCAAAGCTGCCTGCAGCAAAATAAGTACTCATTCCTAATTTTATTTTGTTTTTTACTCGTCTGCCCTCATGGGGGCAGACATAGTGATTCCTTTAGAAAGCTAAATCTGTCCCATAATGCACAGACTGAGAACAAATAGCCCTACCATTTGTTGTCAGACTAGACTTCCATTCACTTAGAATGGAACACCTGAAAAAAACTGCCAAGTTTGAGAGTCTGCAGCTCATTTGTCATTGACTGGTATGCGCTGAGTTTTACAAATGTTGTTCCTACTGATGTACTACACATTCTCTGAAAGAAATTTGATTCAACTATTTAGTCAGCTATGCATGACAATAGGCATAAAAAAAATCACAGCCTGGTGTGCCACTAAATCTGTTCCCTTGTATATCTCTATGGCTCTTCACTTCTGAATAGCATTTCCCAGGAATAAAAAAAAAAAAAAAAAAGCACACACATCAGTCCAGAGTTTGGCCAATCTATCCATTTCTTATTGTGCACAGTAAAACATTCAGTTTATAATGCATTCTGGCTGCTGTCATGGTTATCTTTACATAGTTCTCTTATAGCATAACCTGAACTTATGGTATTCATTGCCAAGCTTTACAACAGTTCTCAGTTTCTTAACAATGACCTCCCAAGTCACTGATGTGACTCAGTACTTTGTCAATATACTGTAAACACATAGATTAATACAAATATTTGTGCACACATGACACGTACAATAATACACACATACCATCTTGCATTTTTTTTCAGGTGGTCCATTCTAAGTGAATGGAAGTCTAGACTGACAACAAATGGTAGGGCTATTTGTTCTCACAGTGCATTGAGACAGATTTAGCTTTCCAAAGAAATCACAATGTCTGCTCCCATGAGGGCAGACAAGAGTAAAAAAATAAATAAAATTAGGAATGAGCACAGCCAATTAACTGAGTCAAAAGCCTTATCTAAAGTGAGATTCATTATATATTTTTTTATTATTTTTATTTGCATAGTTTATTAATGTATGTATTCTTATTATATTATCCTGTACTTGTCTATTTAAAATAAACCCAGCTTGATCATTGTTAATTAGTTTAGGCATGAGTAGATTAATTCTGTTAGCTAAAATGGACATGAACATTTCATAGTCCACATTTAAAAATGAAATGGATCTGTCTGATGAGCACTTTGTAGGATCCTTATCTTGTTTTGACATAGGTGATATAAGGGAATAGTTCCATGATGGGAGAGTTCAGCAGTTGTTTTTATTTCTCTGTAGACCTTATCTAATATTGTAACTGTATCATCCAGTAGTATTTTATCTAGTGCTGATATAAGACCACCTAAGCCAGGCACCTTATTTTTTTTTACTTTTTATTTGAGCTTTTATTTCTGTTAACATGAATGGATTTTGATTTTTTTATTTCTTCACTTATTATTTATATTTCCCTTAGAAAAGTTTCAACTATATCACCATTATCTGGGTTATTTGTATTATTAGATATATATATATATATATATATATATATATATATATTCACTTCATAATCTCGAAATACTGAAACATCGAATTTCAGTATCTCAAAACTATGAAACCGAATCCACAAAACACGAAACTACAAAACCCCGAGCCCAAAACAGCAAAATTCAAAACACCAAACAAACCGCATACACTATACAACACCCACATCACAACATAAACAAACAAAAACTAAACACATACACAACTCATACACACATAAGCAGGGGGCAAGCCCTCCTACAACCCCCTACTTATATATATTAACTCCAAGATCGCACAAACAGGAAACAAAAGCAAACTCACACACGCACATTCTCCAGTCCCTCACACATACATCAAACATATCAACACACTCAAACACACTCTAACCCCCAATCAAATCCCTTACAAAACACTCACTTACATGACAAAACACCTAGATCCACACATGGCGCTGCGCACCATAAACACACAATCCAGGACATCACGTAGCATAAGGCCATAACCGCAAATTCGAGATATTCGAATTTGCGATTATGAACTTTCACTATTTTAAACATTCGGGTTTATAGTCTCAAGATACTGAAATCTGACATTTCAATATTTCGATATTATAAATGAATATATATATATATATATATATATATATATATATATATATATATATATATTTTTTTTTTTTTTTTTTTTTTTTTAGAAAATATTTTAAAGCCCTCAAGAATACCTTTAATATTTGTTATTCTTTTTTCTTTATTTATGTGTTATAATTTCTTTGATATGATTTAGTTTATTCATTTTCTTTGATCTAAGAGCAAGTTTATGCAAGCCTAAAGGATTTACTGAATAGACTTGAAGTTTAAGTTTTTCCAGGTTTATTGAAACATTATAATATAGAATTTTAACATCTTTTTATTTAAGTTCAGGCTGACTGATAATGTCATTTGTTTTTTGATTTAACTTTAGTGTTTCTATTTTGGCCTGTGTTGTATTCAATTCTTTGTCCCATTGTCTTGTTTTACTAATATACCAGCTCATAACTCTTCCATTTAAATAAGCCTTTAGTGAACCCACAGGACAATGTCAATAACGTCACCATTCATGTTTATTTCTAGGAAAATTTTGATCTCTTTAACATACCAATCATTAAATCATTTTATTTTAATAATGTATGCTGGCAATCTTCTGTGATGTATTAAATTGTCAGCTTTTAAAATAAATATTAAAGATTATAGCATTATGGCCCGATAATGGACATGAAACTTTTTAAACTCCTCTGATATGTGATAACAGATTTTTTGAGACAAAAATGTTATCAATATTTGTTTGTGTTCCATATCTATATGAATAATGAGTAAATTGAAGTGAATTTGCTTTACTTAGCTCATATATATCCTTTAAATTATTTAGATTTTCAAAATTTGTTCAGCATTTGGCTGAAGATATGATTTTCAGCTTTCTATCTACAGTGAAATATTTGTTTGATAAAATACAATTAAAATCACCAGCCATTATGACTTTAACTTTCATGTAATAGGCTATAATGTCTAAGTAATTTTTTGCATCTTTAACTCCAACCCCTGGAATTCAGTAAGAGTCTGCCAATGTATATAGTTTTCTTTTCCACTCAGTTATAACAATGCTTAACATACCATTTTTATAAACATGGGTGTCTTTTACTTTAGGCATTTACTGGTGAGTTCCTTCATAAAATTAGGGTGCCTCTTCTTTTAGCTTGAAAGCCAAAACCTGTTAAAACCAAATAATTATTTAATGAAAGTTTATTTACATCTTTATTAAGTAAAGGTCTTTCCTGTAGAAATATTATTTGAGCTTTATGTAATTGAAAGTATTTGAACACACTCTCCTCTTTTACTGGATTATTCAATCCATTAATATTAATAGATATGGATTTAAAATCAGACATTTATATAAGAGAGAAAAACACAGTTATAATGAAATCATATTTATGTACAGAAGTTATTATATATTTTAAATATAACAATATGAAATCTTCACCTATGGACAAAAACTCTCCATTAGACTAACAACATTTAGCTCGTGCTTCTGATTCATATTGTGTCTCATATTTTTAGTATGCATCATTTTAAAAAAGCCCATCAGTGAATTATTATAAATATGAAAAGTTAAAAAGGTGTTCAGAATCTTTATTATAAGATGACCAAACTGAATATCTCTACAATCATCTTTCCCTGTACCTCACATTATCTTCCTGGTCTACTATAGGGGAAAAGGCACTTGTTATTTTCATATTTATCAATTTATAAATCAGATGATTTTTATGTTTTTTCTATTTTATTTATTATGTGTAAAGTTGTTCATAGGATCATAAGTTCATAAATTAGGACTGGGCTAACTGCCCTTGTGGGCTATTCCAGGCCTACCCAATTACTCCATGTGAGAATCAAACCCTGTACCTTGTACCAACAAGGTGAACACCTTAGCCATTATTCCAACCTCCCACCCTTCGAGACATGTTTATATTCTTTATCTATATACAAATTTACTTATTCTGATCTCTTTCTATTTCTATTCTATGTCTTGTACTATTACTATATTCCTAGGTTTTATATTTTAGCTCTAAACCTAGTGTAGAATATCATATAACACATATTTACTCTTATATATTTGATACTTTTTACTCTAGTACTACTGTTAGAATTAGTCCTATGTTTTTTTAAATCTTATGTCTAATAGTATCTGAACAAACTTCTGAAAAATCTTCCATTTTAAGATTCAAATTTTCCATAATAAATTGTTCTGAGATATTACGTTTTGTTATCATTAAAAAGAGACAATAACAGAGAAACACAATCCTAATTTTTTATCAGGAATATCTTTCTATAAGCTAGTAAATAAACTATCATTTTTGGTATACCGCAAGCATTCAGAACTATTTAATAATCGACAGTGGCTTATAGTGCAATTCACTGTCTTTTGATTATTATCTAACTTGTATTCATTGACATCTTAGCATATGATTCAAAATATTATGATTATTTACTTTTAGATAGGAAGAAGTAACATGGACAGTTCTTAGAATTATCAGAATTCCCACAGCATCACAAAAGGGCTCATGACTCTAATTAAGCTGCTTCAAGCTGGTTCTTTTGACCAGGGCTTGAAAATGAACAGTTTATCAGCTGCAGTTCACCCAAAAACATTTACTAGTGAATTCAAGCCATTTCTACATTATACATTAATCCCTCAAACCCTTCCAAACCACTACAAAAACAGCAAAACACATTTCAATGTATGTTAACAACTAAAAAGCTATTGCATTTAAAGAAATAACATTTAATGATTCAGTAAGCACTATTTGTATGACACAAACTTGTCATTTTTAAAGGAGATATAGCATATAAACTTGCAGTAAAAGAATGATAGTTATGTGCGATCCAGGTTTAACTTGTAAACGTGTGAATGTTAGTCTAATTATTTGAGAGCATTCCAATAATAACGTATATATATTTGATATACTATATTTTTATACTTTGTTTATAACATAGCATAACTTTCCTGGGTGTTATTGCATGTCAAGTATACTATTAGTAGCAAGCATTCAGAGCTATATTATAACTGACAGTGGTTTAGAATGCAATTCACCATCTTTTGCTTATTATGAAACTTGTATTCTTTGACATCTTAGGATATGATTCAAAATGCTATGATTATTTATTTTGAGACAGGTAGAAGTAACCTGGATAGTTCTTAGAATTTTCAGAATTCCTGCAGCATCACAAAAGTCCTCATGACTCTAAGTTGTTTCAAGCTGGTTTCCATTATAAGGGCTTGAACATGAGCAATCCATCAGTTACAATTCACATAAAAATGCTCATAAGTGAATCCAAGCCATCACTACATTGCACATCAATCCCTCAAATACATCTAAACCACTAAAAAGGCAACAGAAAATGTCAAAGTATTATAACCACTGAAAAGCTGTTGTATTTAAAGAAATAACATTTAATGATCCTGTTAGTGCTATTTTTATGAGATGTTTAATATAAAACAGACTGCCATTTTTAAAGGAAACATAGCAGATGAACTTGCATTAAAAGAGTGACAGTTATGTACGACCCAGGTTTAACTTGTAAAAGTGGGGATGTTACTCTAATTATCTGATATCCTTCAATAATATATTTTATATATGTAAAAATCTATATTTGTATGCTTTGTTTATAACATAGCATGTTTTTCCAGGGGGCTATTGCATGTCAAGTATACTATTAGTAGCACACTACTTGACCATTTTAAAAACCCAGAATGTAACTTAACATACCTCTTTAGTGTAATTTGTTATATTGTGTATTCTGTTTAATAGGACATTACTCAACTGTGCCAAGATATCAGAAAATGTGTCAACTAACATGTTTCATCGTAGCAATGGTTAACTTTTAATAAAATAAATAGTTCAACCTTTTAAACTCTAAATGAAAATAAGTGGCTTTCATTTCATATATAGCTAAAAGAATCAAACTTTAGCATTTTAAAAAGGGAACTAGTAGCCATTTGAAGTAGGTAAAGAAAGAAAGAAATGATTTACCTTGTAAAAAGTAATATTCAGCACCTGTTCATAAGTATTCAAGCACTTCTTTAAAATAATAAGAATTTATAACCATGAAATACATTGATTTTCATTTTTCCTTCAGTTTTTTACCATTTTTGTCTTTTATTAACCAACTATCTCTTGTTGCATTTCTCTTCAAAGAAGTTGACAGATTCCAGTCCATTTTTACCTTTTTTACTAGGATTTTATTTTTCTGTATAAAGTCCATTGCATCTTCCAAGGTATTAAAATTTTCTTTCCTTCTGGAAGGTGAATCCTTATTTTTTTCTGGAAACAAGATTTGCGCTTTAATATTTTTTTTCTTTGAGTTTTTATCAAGTAGCACACATGCTTTTCTCATTGACATCACTAATGTTGAATAGTAATTGACAAATCTTATAGTATTTCCCTTAATTTTAACTGGATAATTAGTCCAGACAGCTTTTAAAACTAAATCCTTATCTTTACTTGAGAAAAATCTTACAATCACTGACCTTGGTGAAGGTGTTTTTTTTAAAGATGAGGTAGAAAATTATCTATGTGCCCTTTTGATGCCAAAGGAAAACGCTTCAGCCAGGTTCAAAGTTTAGGCAGCCAGATATTAAGGAATTAAATCATGCTGTCTCTATCTTCTTTTTCAGGAATCCCTTCTAGAACTGTTCTCTAGCTTTTCGATTTTTTCCTGTAATAAGTTATTTTGTTTCAGAATAAATTCAGTGTTATTCTCATATTCAAGTAATCTTCCATCAAAATCAGACATTGCCTCTTCTATACTCGAGATTTGTGATGATTGTTGTTTAACAGCTTCACTCAGCACTTCAACTTGCTTTTTATATTCCTCTTTAAAATTGTCCATTTTGCTTCCTATTCCATCTGTCTTTACAGATAACTCATTGGCATTACTTAGTACAGCCTGTATGTCTTTTTTCATTCTACTGTCCTGTACACTGGACTTAGAGTGGCTCATTTTGAGACAATTAGTTCTTTCTAGTTTTCTTGACAGGAAAAGCAATTAAAAGAGTTTCAGACTTGTTACTTATTATAGTAAATACTTCAGCAGATATTCTACTATAAATCCATCAAGGTTTAAAATGTGCTATTTGAGTTTTTAGTAAAAATCCTGTCAAAGATGTTAAAATGAAGTAGAGCTATAAAACAGTGCTGTTAACTGCTCACCATCTTGGCCATGCCCCCTAAGTATTCTTTTTGGTGCATAAACATCAGGGTAGAATGGTAAAGAAACCCCTTCAAGGTGTTACAGAAGATGCATGTGTGATGCATGTTGCTGTGATGCACACAGTAAATACATAGCTGATAGACAACCTCAATGGCATGGAGTACATTCATGAAAGTGTGGATTGCAGCATATATATATATATATATATATATATATATATATATATATATATATATATATATATATATATATTTATATGGCATGCACACCTGTCAGCTAGCCAGGACTGCTCCTAATTTCAAATACAGCTGTAACAAGGTCCCTCCTAAAACTTCCAGATGTTAAATTTTGAGGAAGGTGTGCTTGATTCCCCTCAGAGATTGCTGACAGATCATAATAGTTGCACAAGTGTGTTCTTGCATAACCATCAGTGACCACTCACAATCACATATGTTATGACAAAGACATGGGATTAGTGTTGGTATTATTCTGATGTTTTCCATGATTGTGCTTGCTTCTGTCTACTGTTGTCCGTGAGCCTGTTACTATCTGTCCTGCTGGGTTGAGATCTATGCTGACATTACATTCATATTCAGGCAATTCATTTCGCACAGCTTCACAATATGCATCTAACCCCTATTCTATATACCATCCCTAATATATGTCCTCTCTATTGTTCGTGCCATGATGCTTATATCATAAAGCGTCTTCTCCACTGACATGTCACCTTGTATGACAGTCACGTAATATGCAATAACTGTGCAGTCCGCACTGTATCATGTCAATATGTGATTAGTGTTCATGCTATAGCTGTCTTCATTGACATGCCCTCATCTGCTGTACATTACCATGTTCACCTGTCCTCTTCCCTTGTGTTTATTCCTATAATTCATCCCTTGTCAATACATACACTTTCCTTGACTCTTTATTTATAATGCATTCTATGTACCCTTACTGTTCATTTACACATCTTTTATTCAGTATGCCTGAAAGAGGTTTCCACAGTACTCTGAACCGGAAACACTTTCATGCAATGTGTTGGAACTATATACATTGCTTTACTAATAAACCTGGTAGTCATTTTGGCTTTCCATACAATCTCTCAGACCTAATGGTGCACATGTCTGCAGCTGTTCATGTTGATTGACACAAAACTGTGCTTCTTTACATTTAATTGTGGTGCTCTGCATGGATATGTAATTAGTGCTGCTGCTTACCGCTCAAACGTAAACTCCTTGTAGACTTTGGCCTAAGCCTACATGGGGTTTATTGAATCCTTGGGTGAGTCTTTAGTAATAAAAAGATAATCCTTTAAATATTAAGCCACCCCCTGTATATGCTTTGTCTTTAAACAATCTTTAAGATAAAAATTATCTGTTTGTAAAGAGTGATTCTTGTATAGTTTATTTTATATATTTTATTCATATATGACAGCTACTAAGTAGGGCAGGCCAGATCTAATGTCACACTGATGGGTGATGGGATGTGAATTTAACATGTATACAATAACACTGTTTTACAGCACAATAAACCACTCCCTTGCCTGATAATAAGTGCATGTATATATAGTTAAAAAGCTCGTGAGTAAACTATTACTCTGTTATTTTTATTTTTGTTTTACTTGGATCACTTGTCTGTGTACTTAATAAATGATTTTCAACTGGAAACAGACTACCTACCCTGCTTGGATTATGTTTGAATACTTAGTAATTCTGTACAATATTTGAATTATACATTTTTTATTATTTATTTGACTTAAGATGAGTTTAAGTTTGCTACTACTACCACCACCATTGTTTGAACTGATTAATATACAGTGATTAACTAGATATATACATGGATTGAAAATCGTCCACTCAGAGAAGTTTCTTACACTGTTTTGCTTTTGGACCCACTATGCTTGTTTAGTGGGTTGTTTGAGACTTTGGGGATACCACGGAGATTACTTGTTTGTTTTCTTTTACTCTAAGAGCTTAAATACACCTCACAAATATCAGCCAAAAAGATAGGTTTAAATATATTTAATAACAAATAATAAAAGAACAAGACAATACTCCAACAACACAGTAACTACAGAGTTCAGAATCACAGGAAATATTTTAAAACAACATTGCAGGACAGTCTCAAATAAATACAGAAAACATCTAAACTAATCTTTATTATATTCCTATCTATATCTAAGAGTGATACTATGCCCTAAATCTTACTTACAGACAACACACAGCCAGAAGTGTTGATGATGGATGTTTCTAGGTCCAAGAAAAATATAAAATGCCTAGTCTTTCTCTGAGAGAGTTCTTAAATTACTATCAAACATTACTGCTGGGTCAGCTTGGATGACATCACTCTTTTTCACCTGCTTTCAATTCCCAGGATAACAGATACTAACATAATTTTAACATCTCTGTGTGAGAAGTACATATCTCTCAGAAGTTTGCAGAACTTGGAAGTCATAAAACAATAAAATGCTTTTACACTTGAAACCTGGTAATTATTTCTGTTTCAAGACAATACAAAAACCTCTAGCTCTACACATTGTGTCTGCTTGCAGCATTGAAACTGAGAGATAACACAATTGTAAATCACTTTAATTTCAACTTATTTTCTTGAAGTTTTGCAAGTTGACTCTGCATGCTGCAGCTTCTACTGTTAAAACTTACATTTGTACAGGTATATAGTTTATATACATTTCTGTTCTTTTCAGTAGGGTACACTGAGGTTAAATTCTTGAAGCTCAGTACTGTACAAACCCAGTTCAACAAATACTTCTGCATCAGTAGTTTAATATACACATAACACTGTTCCCTTACATTTGTAAGACAAGTATGAATCATGTTGATATTCACAAATGACATATGGTTATTTACAAAATTCCAGATAGCTGGGCTGGCAGTGTCACAATCCCCCCCCCCCCCCCCACTGAAAACCCAAGCTAGTTTTTCAACTACCCTTGAGAAACACTGCTTGAGAGGGATGAGCCTATCTGGGGATATCTTACCCCATTCCCTGTCTTGAGACCCCATCTGTGTTGGCATTGCTAACCCCACTGCGGTGCTGCACCGTAATATCATATGCTTGCAACCCTAGACTTCACCTTAGTAACTTGGCATTTTGCTGGCTGGCTCAATGTAGCCATGTTAAGGGATTGTGGTCAGTAACTACAGTCAATTTCCTTCCATACAGATAAGGCTGAAGTTTCTGCAGTGCCCACACTATGGCTAGGCATTCCTTTTCTACAGCTGCATAGCATTCCTCCCTGGGTTGGAGCCTACAACAGAGATATACCACTGGGTGCTCTTCTCCCTCTGAGGACACCTAGCTAAGTACAGCCCCCACCCCATTGTTTGAAGCATCCACCTGCACCACAAATTCTTTGCTGTAATCTGGACTGGTTGACACAGGGGGGGGTTTCCAAAGCTCCTCTAAGCTTCTGGAATGCCTTCCCACATGCTAGGGTCCACACTACCTTATTTGGCCTGTTTTTCCTTGTCAGGTCTGTGAGGGGAGCATCTATGGAACTATAATTAGGGACAAACATTCTGTGGTACCCTGCTATCCCTAAGAATGCCCTCACCTGCTTTTTGGTAACAGGAGCAGGCAATGCCTGAATGGCTTCTGCTTTGGCATGTTCTAGCCTGATCTTACCACTCCCCACTCTTTGCCCCAGATAGGAGACCTCTGCCATACCCACTTGACATTTGCTGGGCTTAATGGTCAACCGTGTCCTCTGTAGTCTGCCCAGAACCTCCCTGACATGCTGAAGGTGCCCTTGTCAGGAATGGCTGTAGATGGCAATATCATCTAGGTAAGCAAGGGCAAAATCTCCTGCTCCTGCTAGGATACAATCTACCAGCCTATGGAGTCACTGGGGCATTTTTCATCCCAAAGGGCATCTTTGTGAACTCACACAAGATAGATGAAACAGTGGAAACAGGACCACCACAAAACTCATACAAGCCAAAAGGAGTCACAAAGGCTGACCTCTCTCTAGCACTGGGAGTCAAGGGCACCTGCCATTAACCCTTGATAAGATCAGTAGTGGTAAGACATGTAGCCCCACCCAGCTGCTCTGTGGCTTCGTCTGTCCTAGGCATGGGGTAAGCATCTGAGTCTGTGTGACTATTTAATTTCCTGTATTCCAAACAGAACCTGGTGCTGCCATCCTTGTTTGGTACCAGCACCACTGGGGAGGCCCAGGGACTGCTGGACTCCTGAGTTATCCCTAGTTCCAACATTTCCTGTATCTCCTCCCTCAGAGTCTATTTGACTCGCTCAGGCACCATATAAGGGGCCTACTTAGTAGGCCTTTGGTGTCATGTATCCACGTGGTGCTGCACCAGGTGGGTACACCCTGGTTTCCCATTGAACATGCCCCAAACTCCTGTAATACTACCCAGATTTTTGGGATCTGGTAGGGTATTCCTGCTAGGACAGTGCTACCCATTCCACTGAGGTGTCAGTCCAAGCCTCACTGAGGAGATCAGTCTCCAGATCCCCCTCAGACTCCTTTTGCCATCCACTGCAAATACTCAGCACAAGAGCCTCCCTGTCATGGTAAGGTTTCATCATGTTAACATGGTACAATTTGTTCCCCTGCCTCTTGGCTAGCAGTTCTACCACATAGTTAACATCACTGAACTTTCTTACCACTTTGTAGGGTCCCTCCCAAGCTGCCTGCAGCTTGTTATGTCTGATAGGAATGAGAATTATAACCTGCTGCCTACAGCATACTCTCCAGCTCGAGCATTCATGTCATACCAGACCTTTTTCTCTGTTGGGCTTCTGCCAGGTTCTCTTGGACCACACCCATGAGTTCCCTGAGCCTTGTCCTGAGGTTTAGGATGTATGCCACAACAGATTACTTGTGGGATTCACACTCACCATCCCACTAATCTCGAATCAAATCTATAGGTCCCCTCACCCTATGCCCATGCAGCAGCTCAAAGAGTGAAAATCTGTGGATTCCTGGGGAATCTCTCTGTAAGCAAACAACAGCTGGGGCAAATATTTGTCCCACTCCCTCTTAAACTGGTCTGTAAATGCCAGTAGCATAGACTTGAATGTAGAGTTTAACCTCTAAACAAGACCTTAGTCTGGAGATTGTAGGGGGGGTGGTCTTTAGATGCTTCACCCCACAGTACTTCCACAGACAAGCCAGCAGATCTGACATGAAATTGGCACCTCTGTCAGTTAGTATTTTCTTTGGCAAACCTACCCTGCTGAAAATATGTAACAAAGCATTTGCCACCGTTTCTGCCTCGATGGAGGACAGAGTCACTGCCTCAGGGTATCTGGTAGCATGATCTACTACCACTAGGATATACTTTTTCCTTGTGGAACTTGGGGTACTCAGATGCCCCACAATATCCATAGCTACCCTCTGAAATGGCTCCTCAATCACAGGCAAAGACATCAAAGGAGCTTTCACCTTGTCTTCTGCCTTTCCTGCCTTTTGGCACTGATCACACATCCTGCAGTACCCTGTTATATTTCTGGAAATCCCAGGCCAATAGAAGTTCTGCATAACATGTCTCTTTGTATGCATTATGCCCATATGACCTGCAAAGGGAATATAATGGGCTATGGCTAGAAGTGCCAGATGGTAGACTCTGAGCACTACCAACTGCTGTATTCTCTCATCCTCTAGCCCTGCCTCAGGGGTCCATTCTCTGTACAGTAACCCTTTGTCCCAGTATACAGCTTCCCACTTCCCTTGAGAATCACATGCCTCACTAGCTAGCTCCCTCAGGCCTTGTAATGTAGGGTCTGACAGCTGAGCCTGTTTCAACTCTCTCTTAGTAACCCTTCCCACCTCCCCTTCCACAGGAAGTCTGGTATCCTCTGACAGTGGAGCCTCACTGTCAGCCTGGGCACTATTGCTCAGCTCTGCCCTTGCAGTCACTCTGTCCAAAGGAACATCATTACCCACAAGCAGCTGTGGGTCACCTTCAGTCTCACTGCTACAGGGTAGCTCCCTCCCTGAAGTAACCACCTCGCCAGTCCTGGCTGCAAGTGTGCAGTCTGTCTGAGTCTCCCCCAGGCTACCAGACCCACATGCTTGTCTCCAAGCCTGACTACATGTAACTGCATGCACACATGGTACTGCATTGTCAAAACCATTCCCTATCAGGAGATCTACATGGATATCCTCAAACACACCTACTTGCTGGCTTCCTTTTCCACCCTCCCAGTCAAGGTGAACCCTAGCCAAAGGTATTTGGATTGGGGTCCCTCATAAAGTTCTGACTGGAGTAGACTGCCCAAACAAGTAGTGCTCCTCTGTAACTATTGCAGGCTTC
Source organism: Protopterus annectens (assembly GCF_019279795.1). Taxonomy (NCBI): domain Eukaryota; kingdom Metazoa; phylum Chordata; order Ceratodontiformes; family Protopteridae; genus Protopterus; species Protopterus annectens. The sequence goes on from NC_056740.1 coordinate 245,146,878, forward strand.
ACAATGGTTAGGTCAGAGGCTGTGTGTCTCTTAGCCATGGCCTCTTTCCCATTCATCAAGATAGGATGTAACCTCTTGTGAGAATTTGGTACCCTTGTTGTCTCGGGACAACTTACTGCAGGCATTCTGTCATTCCCACTTACTGGCTCTCCCACCTTTTGTTCTCCATCATGCCTCTGTGGGCATCTATATGCTATATGGCCCCACTGGTTGCATTTAAAACGTTTAACCCTGGGTCCTGGACATGTATCTGGACTAGTGGCTTACCCTGCTACTGGCAGACTCTGTTGGAGCAGTCTGGGCTGCGCACCATGGGTTCCCTTAGACCCATGAGCAGCACTGGGTGTCCCTTTCCTGTGCAGTGATGCCCTGCTTGCTAGGTATAGGTCTCCCTTCTTCCTCAACTCATCTGCAGTAGTACATTATCAGCTAACCAGATTCTCATGTCCTCAGGCAAAGTGCTAAGGGCTTGTTCCATCACTAAAAAGTTTACCAGCCCTTCAAAAGTAGTGACCTGGCATCCACTCATACACCTATGAAAATAAGTGCTTAGTTCAGCAACATATTCACACACACTTTCATCTGCCTTGAGTCTATGTTCACAAAACATTTTCCTATAAGCTTCAGGTGTTAACTTAAAACATTCTAAAATGCAGTTCTTTACAACATTACAATTTAAATAATTAGTATCAGACAGTTTAGAAATTACAGTTGCAGCTTTACCATGGAGTAAGAACGTCAAGAACAGTATCAGGCCCTTGGTCAACATTATACTGTTTACATACCATTTCAAACATATGAATGAAGCTATCAAAATTATCCCCTTCTGAAAACTGTGGAAGACATTTACTGACCTTTGTTGCTTCTGGGGTTCTGTTTCTCCCCTCCCCATTACCTCCATGACTCTGGTGAAGAGTCAGCATCTCCTTTTCATGTTGCTTCTGCCTCTCTTCTTCTCAGCTTTCAGGCATCATAGTTTTTCATTCCTCAGCCTTCAGACATTGCAGTTTATCATTTTCATCAGTCTCTAGATGTCTCAGTCTCTCTGCTGCCTCTATTTCCAAATGCCTGGCCTCCAGCTCAAGTCTCTTTAACTCCAGATGAATTTTTAAGTCCTCTGTGGAAAGGTTGAACTGTTCATTTTCTGTGAGTTGTGCATTCCTGAGGCCAGTCTGATTGTCCTCCTGTTGCTATTCTGTGATGTAGCTGTGACTAAAGCTGAGATCATGTCTGCTTTAGTCAGGTTGGCATGTACCAGTCCTTTAGTCTAGCACGTCTGCCAACTGGCTCCTTGTCAGCTTGCCATATTCCTCTGCTGACATGCTTGCCTTCTCTCCCTGACAAACTAATCTAATAAAAATAAATAAATAAAACAATTGTGATATGAACTATGAATGTTCACTGCATGGTTGATTAAGAATACAAGCACCTTCGGTGGCAACTGTACACAGGCTACAGGAATTCAATATCCACACCACTACAAACCAATTAATATGTGATCTGGCTAACTCATCACTGTCAACCAATTAATATGTGATGTGGATATCCCACCACTGCTAACCAATTAATTTATGATGCCCTGCACTGGCCCAGTAGTCAAGGATCCTCAATTCTCACCTCTGGCAACATTGAGGGATGTACACAATGGGAGGATGACAAGTATGCACACAGTAAAGTATAATTTCCCTTAAAAGCACACAGACAGCACAGTCAGTCTGAGGTTGGTTTCTCCCTATTTCTCCAGATCCTCAATAAGACTCCCCACTGGCACAGCCATAGAGTTGAGTCCTTAGCCAGGGTTGCAAGCCATGTCCTCTCAATACTCTCTCCGTCCAACCAGTGCTTCGTGTCCCTGCCCATGTAGCTCACACACACACATACACTTTGCAATTTGAATTATACACACACACCTGGGAAAGGCTGGCACAGGTTTCCTAGCTATACCCCCTTCTGCCCAAACCATAAAGTAGTTATCACTGCCACCAGAACCCCTTATCCGCTACTTTAAAGCCCTTCCCAAATGGTGACCAATCCTACTGTGTAATGTTACTATTATCAGAATGGTAAGTGTGACCAAGACTTGCAAGGCTATTTAGGAGTGGCCTGTACAGTGTCACCAAATACATATGTAAGTACTCTACGAGCTTAAATATGCCTCACAAATATCAGCCACAAAGATAGGTTTAAATATATTTAATAATAAATAATAAAAGAACAAGACAATACTCCAACACAGTAACTACAGAGTTCAGAATCACAGGAAATATTTTAAAACAACATTGCAGGACATTCTCAAATAAATACAGAAAACATCTAAATTAATATTTACTATATTCTTATCTACGTCTAAGAGAGATACTATGCCCTAAATCTTACTTACAGACAACACACTGCCAGAAGTGCTGATGATGGATGTTTCTAGGCCAAGATAAAATACAAAATGTCAATCATTAGGTATTTCTTCTATATAAAAGCAAAACCAAAATGGCAAAAAGAGACTAAAACTGAAAACAGAAACCACAAAAAGAAAGCCAGCAAACTGTAAATACACCGGAGGCTGCAAGTTGGTGAAAAAAAATACAACTCACTAAAAAAATAAAGGTAATCGCTTTCGTTCATTTATTCTCTTGAACGTCTTCAGAGCTTCAGTACAAAGTACAAAAAACTCCTTTTATACAGCAATGAAGTCATGTGACTACAAACACAACTGATCAGTGAATTCAAATTCTTAAAGAAACATTAACATACATATTCCTATACAAGACATAAATAAATTACAGTATTTATGAATACTTAAAATACTAAATATTTTTTAAATTATCATAAAAGATACCACTTAAAAAAGACAAAAATCAAATTTTCAAGAGCCATTTAATATTGATTGTCTCATTTAAACCTGGCACCTTGTCAGTTTACAAGATAATTTGCCAATTCAGTTCTTTTACTTCAAAAAGATTTTTGAAATCACCATTAAAGGGACTAGGAGTCACAAAATCCAATACAAAAAATAAAAACTTTCTAAAGTTGGTGCAAACTAATGAATGCTTGGCTAGAGCATTCTTAGCTTCCTTATTTTTAATAGCTAGCACATGCTCAGAAATATGTGTAAACAGTTTCCTAATAGTTTTCCCTACATAAAAAACATTTACAAGAATCACATGTAGCCAAATACATAACAAATGTTGAATACCACGTAAACCTGCCTTTACACCATAGGTTCAGACTGGTTAAGGACAACATTAAATCCTCCGTATATAAATCTATACTGTTTGCATTCATTGGAATGGAACATGCCTCTTTTATTAACATTACCAGCAATAGGGACAGTCTCAAATAACTTTTTGAGATCAAAATTCTTCTTATGACTAAATTCTGGTGCCACAGCAACCTTACTAACATCTTTATTTCCTAAAATAACTTTTCAATTTGAACTCAAAATGGTTCTAATGCTATACGCATCAGATAAAATAGGTGTAGAAAACCACTTTGGCATCAAACCCTGTTCACTTGAGGTATAAGAATGAAAAAAATACTAAGCAAAATGTGTGGGTATCTTGTACACGTAAGACTCTTGACCACCCCAATGATGTTGTCCAAAAATGGGTCAGTATAACCTCTATCTACAAATAATTGTTTAAGGTACAAACCTTCACTCTCAGATTTAGTGTCCATAATAATGAGATGATTTATTGTAATAAACTGAACCATAACAACATTTCTCTTCATACATTCAGGGTGCTGAGTGCTAGAAGCAAGATAATTATTGACAAAACATGTTTTCCTGAAGATCTTCTATGAAAAATTCCCAAAACCAAATCCATAGTAATTTCAACATCTAGAAAGTTAACCACAGTCCCTATGCACCCCTTAGTAAAATTCAAGAGATGTACTAGCATTGAGGTAACAAATGATAGCTTCAACTTTTTCTAAATCACCTTACCAAAAAAACAAATCATCTATATACCTCTTTTAAAAGGCTACCTTTTGAAGCAAGTCATGTGCACAAAGAAACTCATGCTCCCATAAACTCATCACTAAATTAGTATAGGAGGGTGTCATCCTTGCACCCACTGACATTCTTTTTCCTGTTTAAAAAATTCACCATTAAACACAAAAAAATATCTAAAACAAGCTCCTCATGGGTGCACAAATTACTAACAAAAGTACTAACCAAATTTGCAAAGTTTGTTAAGTACCTCCTAAAAAATCTAAACCTGCATCTTGTGGAATGCAAGAATATGCTGAGGTTACATCCAAAGTGAACATGAATTTCTTACATCCAGAAAAAGTGCATTGATGTAATGAATCCAACAAAGTCCATGAATCTTTTAAATAAAATCTTGGTTGCTGAACCAAAGGATTAATTACTGAATCTAAAAAGATAAAAATAAATTCTGTCTTAGTTCCACCTGCAGAAATAATGAGTCTAAAAGAAGAAAAATCACTTTCAACAATCACTTTTTTTTTTTTTTTTTTGGGAATACAGTAAAACCACCCTAACTTAGAAAATTCCACCTGTAAGAACTCAAAAAGCTTAACATCAATTTGCCCATTCTGTAAAAGATCTAACAACGTATAGTCAAAATGCTGAAAATGGTGATCAATCTCATTGATCGATGTAGGCTCATACAAAACACTGTCGGACAATAAAGCATAAATGCTCTCAACATAATCAACAAAGTTCATAAGAACTACTGCATTGCCCTTATCAGACTTCATAATTTGAAGCCCCTGAGCATTCCTTAGCTCAGCTAAAGCTTGTCTTTCAGAATTAGTCATATTAAAAAAAACTCTTGGGCAATGGGGCAGCTAAAACACCTCTAATTTCTTTTTTACAAATGTCTCAAAAAACTTGCAAAGTATGATGAAGTGAGGGGTTGAGTGTTCTTCTTCTTGAGCTTGTCAATCCCCCCCATCCAGAACTACATAATTTATTTTATTTATTTATTTTTCATTTGTTGTCCGGGATAGTCCGACTAGATACATGTCCATTTTCAGCAGAGGCCCGGGGAGAAAAGCTCCAGACTTATAAACAGATAAAAACAAGCAAGTTACAGTATATGCACAAACATATCGTATTAACATACAAGTTACAGTCTCACATTTCAAGCCTATAAAGAATACAGTTTATATTCAGAAATATATACAAATATGCTACAGTTTCTCTTTTCAAACCTATAGGTGCAGCTATATACAGAGTATCTGCAAAGATGCTACAGTTTCTCTTTTCAAACCTTTTAATGTAAGAGGTAAGTTGCTGTGAATAAAAGATTTCAGGGATATGGAAGTGGATGAGGCTTTAGTCAGGGTTAGAGCAAGGACATAATCAGTGAGTTTTAAATTACTGGGTTAGATTTTTTTTTTAATTGATTAAGGGAGGGGTTCAGAGTAAGGTCAGATGGGAGCGAATTCCTGGTTTTGCCTAATGAATTTGCAAACAAAGATTCTCCATATAGGTTGTTAGCTTTAACAGATTGAACCAAAAGTTTTGTAGTAGAATGAAATGCCAAAACGAACCACAATAAAGCTCCAATCCAGGAACTCACAATTAAAGAAAATCAAACGATCCTCGACCACTGGAAAGCTGGAACCAGCAATAAGGCACAGACCAGGAACTTGAGGCAATAAAAAATATATATTTTAATCCAACAAACAAAGCACACCGACTGAGCGCTTTCACCGGTGTAACCGGTTTCTTCAGAGTCGTATAATGAATACCCAGCCTGGCTTCCTTTATTTATACTAAATGTCTAATCAACCAATAAAACAATCTATCATTTAAACTCATTATGTAACTATTATAACTATAAAATGAATCACAACATCTATTACATATAAAAAAACTTTCATTTAAAAATTTTTTAAGTACATATATATAAACCTAAATTAGTATATATTGTTAAATTTTGTTCTATAAAACAATATGTTACATATTTATTTATTTATTTGTCCACTTTCAGTATTGGCATGTAAATCAACAAAATTGTCATTTCAGGCAGTACAAAATTCAAGGCCATTAGAATCCAAATATCTAAATATTATACTGGTCTAAAGGGTAGTTATATAAATGTGTATTACTATTTGTCCTAATATTAAAATTAATGATAAACATATTTGATAACCTACAAAGATTATTATATGTTATACATTCCCTAAATCTATACATCAAAAAAATGTACATAATATTAATGATAATACTAATATTGTGCTGAATAAATAACACTGTGTAGTGCTACAAAACTCCTACTAAACCATCACCTAAATGTAATAACATTTTAATTAATATGCAATGTTATAATCTTTCTTCCCTATTTTCCAACAAGGTTCAAATACTTGATGCTTTAAATTTTAACAAAGGTTTCAATGAAATACATTCATTAAGCCCTGGGTATTTTGTGGCATTCAATCTTATCTGCCTCTCCATTTCACGCAAGGCTATATTGTTGTGAACATCACCACTGGTCTCTGATTTAACTCTGTCAACTATAAAAAATAAAAATTTTTTGAACCCTCTACAATCCCTAGAGTGCAAAAATAGAGCATTATGCTCATCTTCCCTTCTGATGGAACTACAATGCTCTCTTATTCTTTCTTTTAAACTTCTCGACGTCATGCCCACATAAAAGGCATCGCATGTCATACATGATGCAATGTAAACACAGCTTCTGGTAGTACAATTACAAATGCCCGGACAGGCAATGGTGCGTTTAAAACCAATCACACTAATATAGGTCCCCTCAGCTATGTACCTGCATGTTTTACATCTGCCACATCTTCTCATTTGGGACCTTCTGTGTCCATTGTTAGTTTTTTCAAGTATCTCTTTTAAGTTGTTGCCCCTACCATATCCAATGACAGGTGTTTTCCCTATAACAGCTTTTGTCTCTTTACTTAAAAAGTAGTCCCAAAGACTTTTAAAATTTCTACATATCTCAGGAATTATGTCATTGTAATTTATTATAAACATGGGTCCCTTAAATTTACTGTTGTCATTTCTTTCTTCCATTATTGTACTCTGACTTCCTTTCAAAATAGGTGCAAACTTATTCTTCCTCTTCCTATATATATCTCTTTTAATGGTAGTCAATAGTGTTAATGGATAGCCTCTCTCTAAAAACATTCCTATGAGTATGTACATCTCCTCCCTAAACATTGCGTCATCACTAATTAATCTAGATAAACGGATCATTTGACCCTTGATGACACCTTTCCTTTGATGTATCGGATGGCAACTCGAGAAATGTAACATTGAGTTCGAATAACTTGGCTTTCTGTAAATCGTACTGACTAAACCATGCTCACTTTTTGAAATTTTGATATCTAAATAGTTGGTAAAATCCCTGTTCCAATTATAAGTAAATTTAAGGAAATTAGAGCTCTTGTTGAGATATGCAATAAAGTCTCTAACACTATTTTCATCTCCCTTCCACAGAATTAGCACATCATCTAAGAATCTATTATAGATTCTGATGTGCTTATAGTATTTTGATTTGAAAATGTTCTCTTTTTCCCATGTAAGTAGTACCAAGTTGGCAAATACCGGGGCACACCGTGCCCCCATAGCCACACCTGTTAACTGCTGATATGCTTCTCCTTCAAAGAATAAAAAATTATTCTTTAAGATGAGTTCCATCAAATCATGACACAGTTCTAATTTACCTTTATCAAAACTGGGACTGCTCAAAAGACTTTCATAAAAGAGGTCAAGACCCTGCTGGTGTGGAATTACAGAAAACAAATTTACAACGTCAATTGTCAGGAACACTATGTCGTGTATATCAGTGAGGTCAACTTCTCTAAGTCTCTCTAGACAATGCCATGAATCTTTGATGATGTGACGTGCATCCTTTAGTGCTTTTTTACAATGTGCATCCACAAAGGCTGCCAAGGGTTCAGTCTTGGACCCCTTAGCTGACACTATTGGACGAAATTGTAGGCATTCTGTCCCTTTATGCACCTTAGGGATCCCAAAAAGTCTGGCCATTTTAGGATATTTAACTGAAAAATATTCAAATTCCACTTCATCAATCACTCCTTGATATAGGGCATCAAGCAAAAACAAATCAATTTTATGGTATGCTCTATTGATCTCATTTTTTGTTACTCTATAATATGTACATTCATCATCCAAAATTTTCTTCATTTGACAGCTGTAGTCAATACTGTTCATTAACACCATCCCCCCACCCTTATCAGGTCTCATACATCTGTGTTTTTTAGATAATGAAAGTTCATTCAAAATTGTTCTTTCCTCTTTTGTCAAATTGTCCCTGTAGTTTGTTTTATTGGAACATATTTTCCTAAATTCATATTCTACTAGATGTTCAAAAGCAATAAGTTCCATATTGGGGGGTGGTATATATGTACTCTTCCTTCTTAGCACATCCCTTTCCTGTTCGTTATTCTGAACAGTGTCCCTTTGTTTATCACTTGAAAAATGTAATTGTAAGTTTAAATTCCTCATATATAACTTCAAACCAATAATTAATTGTGTTACATCCATTTTGAAGTTTGGTATAAATTTACTACCCTTACTAAAAAGTTCAAAATGTGTATCCAAAATGCTTAAATCAGTATAGTTGTAAATAGTAAACCCTTTGTTCTTAATAATCTCATGTTTCATACCAGTTGCTGTTTCAAGAATGTTTTTAACAATATTGTCTGGTTCTGGTTGGTCACCAACACCGAACCCCTGACTAAGCAATCTTCCACTACACGTAACCTTATCATATTTTTCATCTCCCTCATTTGGTGTACTATTATTTTTACTAAGTAAAATTTGTTTGTTTTGACCAGTTACTTCCTGTTCACAATTATTCAACCTTGTATAATCTGTATCCATCACATTGTCGAAATTTAACAAATCTTTACAGTATGTTGATGTAAAGTCCATACATCCACTTACATTCTGTCTATCCCTATCATCTAGACCAGTTTGTAAAACACTTGACGTTTCTACCAATGTTACATTGCCTTCATTTTCTTCACTCATTTCACCTATTTCACCAATACTGTTTTCAGACACAAGCAGTTCATTGATATCTTTAACCAATATAAAATTTACAATAAAATCGTCATTTAAATGTCTCTTTAATAGTTCCTCCCCCTCGTCCTGGCACTTGGATGTTGTATTTTGTTGTATTGCGGCCCCTTGCTGTTCAGCCTCTCCGATCTGCGAAGTGCCACAGGAGGGTCTAAAAAAACCACATCCTCCTCCTGGGGGTTAACTAAACAGTCTTGTGGTAAATCAGTTAAAGTCATCCTTTGATTGTTCACTGTATTTGGATATTTAAAGTGGCGACCAGGTGGATAGGCAGTTTTATTCCTATAATCCACTCTGTCCCTATCCAGTTTTTTATTTTTCAAAGCAATATTTTTGTTAACGAAAATCTCAACATTTTTAATCACTCGTTCATAGTGATTTTTGTGTTGAAAAAATAACAAATCAGTTGAGATACTCTTGTCTAACTTAACAATTTCTTCTCTTAATGAATTTAACTTGGATTCATTATTACGCAAAATAATGTCTAGTAAATCCATACCTGTTTTTTGGTAGAGCTCCGTTAGTTCTTGGTATGCCACCGACTCCGGGTCTACACCCGTCGGCAGCTTCCAAATACGAAGCCCCTTAGGTACCTGCTGTAGTTCCTTTGATTTCCTTAAAAAGGAACTATCAAGTTGTACTGCTCTATATTTTGTACATACTTTTTCGTATTTGAAGATTTGTTCTCTAAGTGACAACACGGGTAGGTTTACTTCATCACGCTGGCCCCTTCTTATCACGTCAGTATCCACATCAATGTTCGGAGCCTCAAACCAGGAAACCAAGTCTCGTCGCTGGGTGGTGACAGCTGTAGAATTACTGGAAACTGCTTCTGTGTTGCCAGACATATTAGGTCTTGTATTTCCCACAGCGCCACTATAGGATATATTATTATTAGTCCTTTGCCCCGGTGTGATATCCCCGGGCGAATGCATAGTGTATAACTCTACTTGTGAATCGGTAAGGCTATTAGCTGATGTTTCGCCAATGCCTTTCTCCTCATTATAAGTTTTAACTAATTTGCCCAACAATGCCGTAAGTTCTTTCATAATGGCATCCATTTGCTTGTCTCACCTAGCCAGTCCAAAACAATCACTGGGTCGATGCACTCAAAAGCCAAAACGAACCACAATAAAGCTCCAATCCAGGAACTCACAATTAAAGAAAATCAAACGATCCTCGACCACTGGAAAGCTGGAACCAGCAATAAGGCACAGACCAGGAACTTGAGGCAATAAAAAATATATATTTTAATCCAACAAACAAAGCACACCGACTGAGCGCTTTCACCGGTGTAACCGGTTTCTTCAGAGTCGTATAATGAATACCCAGCCTGGCTTCCTTTATTTATACTAAATGTCTAATCAACCAATAAAACAATCTATCATTTAAACTCATTAGAGTAGAATGAAATGGCCTAGCATTTTTGTAGGGCTGGATGATGTTTTTAAGGGAGGGTGTTTTTTCTAAATGGTTATTAACCTTGAATGCTGCAGTAAGTTGATTGTATTGAATTAGCCTGGGGAGTTCTAGCCATCCTAAGAGGTTTAGGTTTTGACAATGGTGTGTCCTGTAGGGAGTTCCTGTGGCAAACCTGGCAATTTGATTGTAGTAGCTAGAGAGTTTTCTAAGATCAGTTTTGTTCACGTTAGTGACTATTGGTGCAGGCATAGAGTAGAGTTGAAAGAAGATGGGTATGGGCAATGGCAGTCCTAGCTAGAGGGGTGAGAAAAGGTTTGTTTTTGTATAGGGAGTCAAGTTTTTTATTAACATTTTTAATAGTTTGGTTTACATGCATATCATGTTTGAGGCAGTTGTCTATTATAACACTCAGGAGTTTGGTACACATATCTGGTGAGATTATGGTCCCACAGATGTTATAGTAAATGAAGGTGGAGGGTATTTGCAAGTAGGGGAGAAGAGCAATAGCTTTGTTTTATTAGGGCTTAATGTCACCTGCTGATTAGAGGTCCAGTTTAGACTGTATTAAAGGTGTTCTGGGTTAAAATAAGGAGATCTGTAAGGGTAGATGCTGAGCAAAGCAGGGTGGAGTCATCACCATATTGTATAAAGGTTGCATCTGGGATTACAGTGTGGAGGTCTGTGATGACCATGCCCTGGCCCAGCAATCAAGGAGCCTCAATCCTCACCACTAACACCAGGGAGGTCGTCTCATAGAAGATAAAAGGATAACTAATACGCAGAGTAAAGTACAATTTCCCTTAAGAGCATACAGAGATCACAGTCAGTGTGAGGCTGGCTGCTCCCTTGCTAACCAGTTCCCCAATAAGACTCCCCACTGGCACAGCTTTGGGTCCAGGTCTCAGCCAAACTGGGCAAGCTAGAACCTCCAGTACTCTCTCTGTCCAACCAGTGCTTCATGTCCCTGCCAAGTAGCTGACACAACACACACACACTTTGAGATAAGTATTTATACAACTTCACAGACACTCTTAAGAAAGGCTGACACAGATGCTCCAGCAGTGCCCCTTTACCCAGACTATACAGTAGTAATTACTGCCACCACCCAGTTAATAATATCAGCTAATAAAAGGCCCTTAAAAGGGTGTCCAATTATTACTGTGTAATATTATTATCCAATGGTAATGTGACTATTCAGTCTAGGCTTACTTTAGAGTGGCCTATTAAAATAACTTCTATAAATATGCAATGTACTCTAGAGCTTATCTCTACACAAATCAGCCACAGGTAGAAGGTTTAAAAAATATTTAATAATAAATAATTAAAACATAAGACAAAACTACTACACCACAGAGATATCTAAGAGTTCAGAGATCACACAGAAACTTAAAATAATACACTAGGACAGGTCTGATTTCAAAGAAAAATACCTACTTAATCTTTACTAGCTTTAACTATTCCTACAAGAAATCACAGCGCTAAAACTTACAAGTGAGCATAAGGCAGAGTGCTGGTAATTTGGATGTCCAAATTCAAAATGCTTTTCTAGTCTCTTTTGAGAAAGAGTATTTAAACATTACTAACAAACATGTTTGCTGGGTCCCTCCACAAATTACATCATTTTTGACACTTAGGTTTTCCCAGACAAACAAACTGCGTTATTTAGTAATCTAACACCTGCAGAGAAACTTACAACAATAGAAGACAGTTCACGTGTATATTCTAACAGAAACTAGAGCAATAAAGCACATGTAAATTCTGGTCATAAACTTTAGCCTTAAAACAATGGTCATGAAACCTTCATCCAGCCGCACTGGAGCCAAATTCTAATATGAAAGGATCACAACATGATTCACTGGGCCAATAGCGTGCAATGTTGTCACATATTTTGCAGTTCCACATGGTGCTGCATAGGTGGGTGCTCCCTGGTTTCCCAGTGAACACGTCCCCAAACTTCTGCAACACTGCTTGGATTTCTCGAACCTGGGTAGGAGATAGCTGCTGGGACATTGCTACCCCTTCCACCAAGGTGTCAGCCTGAGCCTCACTGAGGAGATCAGTCCCCAGATCTCTCTCAGACTCTCCTGCAATCCACTGCAAATGCTCAACACAAGGGCCTCCCTGTCATGGTAAGGTTTCATCATGTTAACATGGTACAATTTGTGCCCGTGCCATCTGCCTAGCACTTCCAGCATGTAGTAAACATCACTTACCTTTCTTACCACCTTGTAGGGTCCCTCCCAAGCTGCTTGCAACTTGTTGTGTCTGACAGGAATGAGAACCTTCATCTGCTGCCCTACAGCATACTCTCTAGCTCGAGCATACCTGTCATACCACACCTTTTTCTGGGTGTTGGGCTTCTGCCAGGTTCTCCTGGGCCAGGCCCATGAGTTCCCTGAGCCTTGTCCTGAGGTTTAGGACATATGCCACAACAGACTCCTTGTGAGACTCACACTCACCTTCCCACTCATCTCGAATAAAATCTAGAGGTCCCCTCACCCTATGCCCATACAGCAACTCAAAGGGTAAAACACTTGTGGATTCCTGGGGAACCTCCCTGTAAGCAAACAACAGATGGGGCAAATATTTGTCCCACTCCCTCTTAAACTGATCTACAAATGCCCGTAGCATGGACTTGATTGTAGAGTGTAACCTCTCAACAAGACCATTAGTCTGGGGATGGTAGTGGGTGGTCTTCATGTGTTTCACCCCACAGGACTTCCACAGACAAGCCAGCAGGTCTGACATAAAATTGGCACCTCTGTCAGGCAGTATTTCCTTTGGGAAACCTATCCTGCTGAAAATCTCTAGCAAAGCATTTGCCATCTTCTCTGTCTCAGCTGAAGACAAAGCCACTGCCTCAGGGTATCGTGTAGCATAATCTACAATCACTAGGATATACTTTTTCCCCGTGGAATTTGGGGTACTCAGAGGACCCATAATATCCATAGCTACCCTCTGAAATGGCTCCTCAATCACAGGCAAAGGCATCAAAGGAGCTTTCACCTTGTCTCCTGCCTTGCCTACCTTTTGGCACTGCTCACAGATCCTGCAGTACCCTGTTACATCTCTGGAAATTCCAGGCCAATAGAAGTTTTGCATAATATGCCTCTCTGTATGTTTTATGCCCATATGACCTGCAAAGGGAATATCATGGGCTATGGCTAGAAGCACCAGATGATAAGCTCTAGGCACTACCAACTGCTGTACTCTCTCACCTTCTAGCCCTCCCTCAGGGGTCCACTCTCTGTACAGTAACCCTTTGTTCCAGTATACAAATTCCCCCTTCCCTTGAGAATCAGGTGCCTCCCTAGCTACCTGTCTCAGGCCTTGCAATGTAGGATCTGAGAGCTGAGCCTGTCTCAAGTCTCTCCTTGTAACCCTTCCCAGCTCCCCTTCCACAGGAAGTCTGGCATGCTCTGACAGCGGTGCCTCACTGTCAGCCTGGGTACTACTACTCACCTCTACCTTTGCAGTTACCCTGTCCAAGGGAACATCAGTACCCACAAGCAGCTGTGGTTCACATTCAGTCTCACTGCTACAGCGTAGCTCACTACCTGAAGTAACTATCTCAGCAGTCCTGGCTGCAAGTATGCAGTCTGTCTGGGTCTCCCCCAGGCTACCAGACCCACATGCTTGTCTCCTAGCCTCACTGAATGTAATTGCATAAGTACATAGTACTGCCTCATCCAAATCCTTCCCTCTCAGGACATCTGCAGGATGGTAGTTCCATACACCTGTTGTCTCAAGAAAACCTACTATTGGCATTTTGTCTTTCCCACTTACTGGCTCCCTCACCTTTGGTTCCCCACTTTGGCTCTGTGGACATCTGTATGCCACATGGCCCAACTGGTTGCATTCAAAACATTTAACCCTAGCTCCTGGATGTGTACCTGGACTAGTGGCTTCCCCTGCTACTGGCGGATTCTGTTAGGGCAGTCTGTGCTGCCCACCATGGGTTCCTTTAGACCCATGAGCAGTACTGGGGGTCTCTTTCCTGTGCAGGGCTGCCCTGCTTGCTAGGTATAGGTCTCCCTTCTTCCCCAAATCCTCTGAAGTAGCACACTGTCTATCAGCTAACCAGATCCTCATGTCCTCAGGCAAAGTGCTAAGGGCATGTTCCCTTACCAAAAGGTCTGCCAGCCCTTCAAAAGTGGTGACCTGACATCCACTCACCCAGCTATGAAAATAAGTGCTAAGTTCAAGAACATATTCACATACATTTTCATCTGCCTTGCATCTATGCTCACGAATCTTTTTCCTATACATTTCAGGTGTTAGCTTAAACCATTCTAATAAATGTCTTTTTACAGCAGTATAATCAAAATAGTCAGTGTAATGCATTTTTGCTAAAGAAGTTACAGCTTTACCATGGAGTAAGGGGGTCAGGAACCGTACCCAGAGCCCTCAGTCAACTTCATGCTGTTTACATACCCGCTCAAACATATGAATGAAGCTATCAAAAGTATCCCCCTCTTTAAACTGTGGAAGAAATTTACTGACCTTGTGTGCTTCTGGGGTCCAGTTACTCCCTTCCCCATTACCTCCATGACTCTGGTGAAGAGTCAGCATTTCCCTCTCATGCCTCCTCTGCCATTAATTTTCCTCAGCTTGTAGAATCTATATTTTCTCGGCTACTTCTAGTTCCATACGCCTGGCCTCCAACTCAAGTCTCTTTAGCTCCAGCTGGATTTTTAAGTCCACTACAGAAAGGTTGAGCTGTCCATTCTCTGAGGATATTGTATCTCCACTGTCAGTCTGATTGTCCTCCAGGCTGCTGTTTTCTGATGCAGCTGTAACCAAGGTTGCAAACAGGTCTGCTTTAGTCAGGTTTCCATGCATCAGTCCCCTAGCCTGGCACATCTCCGCCAGCTGTCTCCTTGTCAGTTTTCCATACTCTTCTGCTGACATGCTGCCTGCTCACCCTGACTAACACTATGCTAACAAAAGAAATAAAATAATTGTGATCTGAATTCTGAGTATACACTGCATGGCTGTTTTAGAGTACAAAACAGTTTTAGAGATCACTGCACATAAGCTACAGGAATTCACTCTACCCACACCACTACAAGCCAATTAGTATGTGAAGCAGATTCCACCACTGCCAAGCACTTGTTTTGACTGTGCCCTGGCCCAGTAATCAAGGAGCCTCAATCCTCACCACTAACACCAGGGAGGTTGTCTCATAGAAGAGAAAAGGATAACTAATGCACACAGTAAAGTACAATTTCCCTTAAGTGCACACAGAGATCACAGTCAGTCTGGGGCTGGCTGCTCCCTTGCTCACCAGGTCCCCAATAAGACTCCCCAATGGCACAGTTATAGGGTCCAGGTCTCAGCCTAACTGGGCAAGCTAGAACCTCCAGTACCCCCTCTGTCTGACCAGCGTTTCGAGTCTCTGCCAAGTAGCTGACAACACACACACACTTTGAGATAAGTATATATACAACTTCACAGACACTCCTGGTAAAGGCTGACACAGATTCTCCAGCTGTGCCCCTTTACCTAGACTATACGGTAGTAATTACTGCCACCACCCAGTTAATAATATCAGCTACTAAAAGGCCATTAAAAGGGTATCCAATTATTACTGTGCAATATTATTATCCAATGGTAATGTGACTATTCAGTCTAGGCTTACTTTAGAGTGGCCTATTACAATAACTTCTATAAATATGCATTGTACTCTAGAGTTTATGTCTACACAAATCAGCCACAGGAAGAAGGTTTTAAAAATATTTAATAATAAATAATTAAAACACAAGACAAAACTACTACACCACAGAGATATCTAAGAGTTCAGATATCACACAGAAGCTTAAAATAATACAGTAGGACAGGTCTGATTTCAAAGAAAATTAATTAATTCAAATTAATCTTTACTAGCTTTAATTATTCCTACAAGAAATCACAGCGCTAAAACTTACATGTGAGCATAAGGCAGAGTGCTGGTAAGTTGGATGTCCAAAGTCAAAATGCTTTTCTATTCTCTTTTGAGAAACAGCATTTAAACATTACTAATAAACATATTTGCTGGGTCCCTCCACAAATTACATCATTTTTGACACTTAGGTTTTCCCAGGCAAACTGCATTATTTAGTAATCTAACACCTGCACAGAAACTTACAACAATAGAAGACATTTCACATGTATATTCTAACAGAAATTAGAGCAATAAAGCACCTTCCACATGTAAATTCTGGTCATAAACTTTAGCCTTAAAACAATGGGCATGAAACCTTCATCCAGCCACACTGGAGCCGAATTCTAATATGAAAGGATCACAACATTCTTCACTGGGCCAGTAGAGTGCAATGTTGTCACATATTTTGCAGTTCCACATTTCACAGTAATCTTTTAAACTCAAGAAAACATGCCTGTATTTTACATTTATTTACAAATGCCAGAATTATATATCAAATTCTATTTGACTAGGCTAGCAGCCTTCGCCCATCTCTCCCCAGTCATCACAAGGTCATTGATAAAGAGGGAGAAAAGAAGGGGACCTAATATGGAGCCTTGAGGGACACCAAGGGTAATAGGGAGAAGGGTGGAGAGTTTGTCCTGCCAAAGGACAGCCTGCTGTCTTCCACTAAGATAACATTGAAACCATTGTATGGCATAGTTGTTTAGGGATATTTTATTTAGGGTAAGTAAGAGTAGCTGGTGATTACCCATGTCAAAGGCCTTGGAAAGATCAAGAAACAGGGCAGAAGACAGTTTGTTGTTGTTACAGTTGGAATTTATGACATTAGAAAAGGAGATGAGGACTGAGGTGATACTGTGCTGTGGTCTAAATCTATGCTGGGAGTTGGCCAGAAGATTATGTTGAATAAGGTAGTGTAAGAGTTGTTTATGGATACAATTTTCAATAATTTTAGCCAGAGGCGAAAGGATAGCAATTGGTCTATAGTTTGACAGCTCAATGGAGCTGCCTCCTTTGTGGAGTGGTATGACATGTGATATTTTTCAGATAGAGGTTACAGTTATGGTTCTGTTTATCAAAATAGAGACAGGGTATGCTATAACATCAGCAGCTTTTTGCAGGTAGTCTGCAGGGAGGAGGTCAGCTGAAAGGGTGGCTGGATTGAGTTTTTTAATTAGGGCTCTAATGAGTAAAGTCAGAACTTTTTGGAAGCTAAAGGAGAGACTGTCACTGGGTTTAGGGGTTCCAGCATTAGGACAAGTGGGTTTAAGTTTGCTAGCAAGGGCCTGGATGGCTTCTGTAAAGAAACTGTTGAAGGTGTTGGCAATGGACTCTGGCGATATTTGGGCTGGGGCTGAGGGGGGTTGGAGTTCTGGATTGCCCTGGGTGGAGGATCATGCAAAATAAAATGTAAATTAAGCTTTCGTACATAAAGTTTGAATTCTTTAAGAGTATTAACTAAATTAGCTCTGCATGACAGAACAAATGAAAATCCTTTGTTCAAAACAGCTAAATGTCTTTCTTGCACAATAACGTCATTAAACTTCAAAACAGAAAAAGCATGCATAGAGCTCTTGAATTTAGTCAGCTTCACTTGCCTCTGCCTCTCCCCTTACCCTTCCTTTTGTCCCTCAAGCCAGTCTGTTTTCTGGTGAAATTCCCTGAAACCAAGTCCCAAAAAGGGGAAGATGAAGTACTAGCTTCTGGGTTTCTGCCTATAAGGTTAACAGAATTTGAACAACATTCACATCAATAGGAAAAACAGTAGCATGCTCCTGATTTGTCTTAGAACAAAGTTTCCCATTAAGATCAAATGTGGAAGGCACCATCTGGTTGTCATTTACAAGCATATTATCATAATTCTCTTCACCAGCTTTAAATTTATGAATAGAATAAGCCTTACCAGCAGCATACACACTAGCATCTCTGAAAAGCTTTTTGCATTTGAGCTGGACAACAATGGCGCAATGCCTATCAGTTTTGGCTCCAATGGCATTGTATTCCACTAAACAGTAATTAAGGTGCCTTTTCTTAAGTATAGCATCATTCAAATTCTTAAAAGCCTCCCTTAACACCTTAAGCTTCTCTTTATAGTCACAAACAAGAAGATTCATAACTTCTAAACTGGTGTTACTGAATAAATTAACAAGCTTGTTATAAAGCACATTGTTGTACTGTATTGCATTCTGATGGGGAATTTAAAAATTCATAAACCGAACAGAACCTGCTGTGTGGCAATGCAATGTTCAAAATAAACCTCAAGTTCAGTAGTCTTTAATTTAGAAAGCTGTTTTTCAAGCTTTAAAATGAACTGGTGACAGTTTTTAAGTGAACTGGCATCATCCAAAGCATTTACAGGCATATCTGTATTAAAATCAAAAGAATTTGTGTTCACCTTCAGTAAACTGTCCAAATTAAAGGTTGAACATGCAGAACGTGAAGAACCAGTTTGTTTAAATCCTTGAATGACTTGTTACACAGATAAAGTCCTCTGATGGTTATTAAAACCTTTATTTCCATCCCCTGTATACTGAAAAACAGTTCCATGTTGCTGAATATCGGCAAGCACAGGCTGTGCTCTTGTGACAAGGCCTGTAAGTGGTTGGCTAAAATCAAGATAAACAAAAGGCACAGAATGTGTGGTCAAATTCAAATGAACATTCATACCATCTTCAAAAAAAAAATAACAATAGAGGAACTGAAATTCCAGGCTTCTATGATGAAAAATGAACTATCAAATCAAAACCAAAACAGCAAAAATACATTAAAACTGAAAGCAGAAACCACAAAAGAAACCAGGTAAACTGTAGATTCACTAAAGGCTGAAAAATGGTGAAAAAAACACAATATACTGCACTAAAAAAAGCTAAGTGCTTTTGTTAATTTATTCTCTTGAACTTCTTCAGTCCTTCAGTGCAAAGTAAAGAAAACAAACTCCTTTTATACAAAAATAAAGTCATGTGACTACAAACACTTAAGTGATCAGTGAATTCAAATTATTAAAGAAACACTAACATACATAATCCTACCCAAGACGTACGTAAACTATAATATTTTTGAATATTTAAAATACTAAATATTTTTTAAATTATTATAAAGATAAAACTTAAAAAAGGCAAAAATCACATTTTCGAGAGAGATTTAAGACTGATTTCCTCATTTTAACCCGGCACTTTATCAGCTTGCAAGAAAATCTGCCAATTCAATTATTTTACTTCTAAAAGATTTTTGAAATTACCACTAAAGGGACTAGGAGTCACAAAATCCATTACAAAAAAATAAACATTTCTAAAGTTGATGCAAACTAATGAATGCTTGGCTAGTGCATTCATAGCATGCTTATTTTTAATAGCTAGCAGATGCTCAGAAATATGTGTAAACAGTTTCCTAATAGTTTTTCCTACATAAAAACATTTACAAGAATCACTGATAGCCAATTACACCAGAAACCAGTTATTTCACATTAGGAAGATTTGTGGTCTACACTCTTGTGACAGGGAGAGGATAGCCTACCCCCTTCTGGCTGGAGATTGCTGGTTGAAGGTCTGTTGTGTCTGTTATTCTGAAGTGTCTTAGTTCTGGCATAAGCACTTGTGCTCCAAAACCAGTTGTTTTACATTAGGAAGGGTTGTGTTCTAGACTCTTGGCATGAGAATGTGGCCCACACCCTTCTATGCTGGGAATTGCTGGTGAACTGCTGCATTAGTTAAACTGCTTTCTGCTGTTGTGGCTCTGATTTTAT
This sequence comes from Protopterus annectens, assembly GCF_019279795.1. Classification (NCBI taxonomy): domain Eukaryota; kingdom Metazoa; phylum Chordata; order Ceratodontiformes; family Protopteridae; genus Protopterus; species Protopterus annectens. The sequence goes on from NC_056740.1 coordinate 245,167,011, forward strand.
GCACTTTGAATTTGTAGTACTTCTGCATTTTATACTAAAGTATCCAAGGCAGCTGTTGCTTCCAACTAATTATAAGCACCTGTTTTGCTCTAATATTGCACATTTAACTTGTATTTCCATTCTACTGTTTGTTTGAATTATCTGAACTATTTTTTGTCACATTTTACTGTACACTGTACTAGTTCAGCTTTAGCACTGCCCAGTTCCAAGTTTCCTATTTCTGGGTCTGTTTTGTGATGTCTGAGCACCATCTTCAAGCCACTTTGTTGGTGAAGGCCCCTCTGGACACTTGTGTGAAGAGAGTGCTGTCTGGGTTCCCGTTAATCGGGTGTGATTGGACTAGAGCTCAGAGAAAGTGTTCTTATTGGCTAGACTGAGTTAAAAGGGGAGTTTCTTGTTTTATTTAAGCCCCACATTTGCACCTGTTTGTATGTACCGCTCCATTGTGCATTGCCACATAGTGGTGGTTACTGCTGGTGGTTATAGATGCAAACATTTTGTTTGTTAAATTTTCCCTTAGCACTTTGCTTGTGGTCCTCAGAGGTTTCTCACAGCCCTGATCTACTGACAGGTGGAAAGCTAAGCCTAGCCTCAGAGGTACCAGCACACCTCTCACCCACTAGCCACTCCTAAATGTTACTTCTTTTCCTGATCATATAAATTTGCCTACCACCATGGACAGACAATTTCCCATAGTTTCTCCAGCCAGCTTGGTCAACATGGGCATCTTGAGGCAGTGCAGCAACTGCTTCATGTTCGCTGACAACCCTCTACTCCTAGTCCACACAAATACATCATGTGAGAGATGCAACTATATGCAGCCGAGTGACGTCTCCAGGCGTTTCTGCAGTTACCTCCTACTGTGACTCTAGGCGTCAAATATTGCCTGTTCATATTTGCATTAATAATTCCAAAACCATGCTATATACAAGGTATCATAATATTTTATCTTGAAGCATACATGATGGCAAACAACTGTATTGATATATGACCTCTTTCAGTTAGTATTTGGTAGAACTGTAAGGTGATCACTTAATTTTTTTAAAGACTGAAGCCACACCCACTGGTAGTTAAAGGTACACATTTAAAAGAGATCTACTGGAGGGAATGAGAGAACCTTGAATTCATGCTCCCTCACACACCAGTCAGTCCATATGACAATGAGCGGGTTGTCAGCATGCACATCTCACCTCCTACCCCACCAAACCCACATCACACATACCTACATATGTGGAGATCCTCACCAGAAACATACTTAAACACCAGGGACCTCCCTAACAAAAACACAAGCATGCTGCACATAATACTTCTTCTGCAGAACATATTACACATAACAGCTCACAGTCCTGTGTCTCACTGGTCAAACTCTTAAGGCAAAACACAAAATCAAACATATTATTCATAGGTGAATCCATCGTGAGACACACTGATGTCCCTGTCACCAGGCTGGATAAGGAAAAGGTTACCATCAGCTGTCTTTCAGGTCCCAGGAGGATATGCCATATCACACATGACTCAGTCATAGTCCATGCTGGTGTGAATACTTGAGCTGTACCTCTCTAGACTATATGAAGACAGACATGACTGAGCTCTCAGACTATGTGCCTTAGCCAGGTATGTCCCTAGCCTTAAGCAGCATTTTATCTTCGTCTAGGATGATGCTTCAATACAAACAGAAAATGATTGGCTTCAATAATTGGCTTAGGTTTTGGTGTCATTCTAAGGGGATCCACTATCTATCAGCCTGGAATGGGATGATCGACAGACTGCAATGCTTTGCCGGAGATGGTCTTCATCTGTAACCCCTGGAATTTCAGCTACTGGCTAAGGCTCTTGTCACCCCCATAGAGCCTTTTTTGGGCAGTGTCTGAAGGACAAAATTCCCATTGTAAAAACTCCATCTAAAACAACATCAAGGTTATGCTGCTAAATACTAGGAGTCTCAATGTGAAACTGCACTCACTGGAAGTTTTCCTCACCTTGGAAGATGCAGACATTTGTGCAGTCACAGCGACCTGGTTCAAGGCCGTGGCGATCATCCCAGCCATACCGGGTTACACCTCCTTCCACACATTCAAACTTCAAATTGAAGGCATGAAAGCTAAAGGAGGCAGTGTATCAATATTCATTAAAGATAAATGCACCTCCAGTATTATTCCCTGGAGACACTTTGGGTGCAATTATCTGTTGGTAAGATACCTATTCAACTCATTTCCAGCTACAGGATGCCCTCCATGAATCAGGACACCCAATCTGCCTATTTGGATCTACTTGAGTCAATCAAGATACATCCAAACACCATGATTTTGGGCAACTTTAGCTACCCATCCATTGACTGGGTAAATTACTCATGCTCAAACTCACTTGCCTAAAGGTTCCTTGACTTCTTTAATTCCAATGCCCTGGACTAGCTGGTTGACACCCAAACAAGGGGTGCCAACATCCTGGATCTGGTGCTTACCAATATGGGGGATGACTGTAGCACCCCCACTGTGAGGTCCTCCCTGGTGAGATCTGACCACAAATCATTCTCATTTGAAGTAACTATCACACCTACCACCTCCAGAAGCAACTAAACCAAAAACCTTCTCTAAAGCAGATTTTAACCTCTAACAGGATGGTATAAATAGCTTCACTGCACCTCCTCCCTCAGATGGAACTGGCAACTATGCCGAGCTCTGCACCAATGATTTATAGAAATACTTGTATAACTGCATTGACTCAGCCATACCTGATAGGACCAAAACAAGATCCTCAAGAAAGAGAAAACATGCCTGGTGAACTGCCATTAACAGACTTTACAATAAGAGAAGAAATTTGCTGTCTAACTGTAAAAGGGAGTGAGCCTTCCTAAAGTAGAAACACTCCCTCCTTAGCTTACATAAGCAAATAAGACTTCTTGTGAAGTCCTCCAAACAAAATATGAGTCCAAACTAGCTTCCTCATCAAAGCACAACCACAAGGCATTCTATAGTTACATCCGTAACCTAAAAAGAAAGGCCCATATTTGTGCAGAACTGGTAGTTAATGATACCACATATAATGAGCCTGTAGACATAGCTAACCTGTTGGCCGACAGGTTCTGTGAAAACTTCACTCCCCTGTCACAGCCACACGTACCCCATGACCATCCCTACCACCTGTCCCCTACCTTGTATCTCTAAAGAGCAGGTTGTATATGCCCTCTCTAAGGCCAAATACACAGCATCTATGTGGCCTGATAACATCCCAGGCTGCATCCTACATGGGCTCCAAGATGAATTAGATACACCATTGGGTACTCTTTTCAATCATAGTCTAAGCACTGGCTTCAAAAAAGCTGAATGGAAAACAGCCACTGTTATTCCATTGCACAAAGGTGGTGCTTCCACTGATCCTGGGAACTATAGACCTATTAGCCTAACTAGCCTTATCTCCAAGGCCATGGAGTGGTTCATCATGGATCTTATCAACAGAGATATAGGTAATCTCCAAACACTTGACCCTACTCAGTTTGGATTTATCAAAGGGAGATCATGCCTGTTAAACCTGGTGGACTTCTTTGAGACAGTCATCAGGGCCCTGGACGAGTGGAAATCTGTGCATACAGCCTACCTGGACTTAGCCAAGGTGTTTGACACTATCCCCCACTCAGGCACCATTGACAAACTCACCCAAATAGGCATCAACCCTTATATCATTAGATGGGTCATTAACTGACAGAACTCATATAGTCAAAATAGTGGAATCCACCTCTAGCAGCAGACCTGTAACCAGTGATCTTCCACAAGGATCAGTCCTGGGACCTATACTGTTTGGAATCTATTTCTCTGACGTACAAGCAAAAACCAAAGGTCTGTGGCTGGCAAAGCTTGCTGATGACTGCAAACTGGGAGCAGTCATAGAATCTCCAAATGATGTCAACATTGTACAAGATGTTCGTACACAAACAAATGATTGGTGCCAAAATCATAGCCTTAAACTCAATGCAAAAAAAATGTATTATCATTCCTTTTGATAAAAATGATGTTCATGCTAACTACCACATCAATAGCAACACCTTAAGTATGCACTCAGTGGTGAGAGACCTGGGCAGTGGGCACACAGGTTAACAAGCAACCTTACCTTTGACCACCATGTATCCACAGTGGTAAGAAGGGCATTCTATATTGCTCATCTCATACGTAAAGGCATTGACTCAAAAAAAAAATTATCACCTCCCTGTACTCTTCACTCATCAGGCCAATAGTTGAGTACAACACTCCTTTTGTTAAGTACCTTTTTAAGCATCTGCAGCAATTGGAGAAACCACAAAAGTTCCTCACAAGGAAAATTCAAGGTCTTCAGCATCTGTCCTATGGGGATAGTCTGAAATCACTGTCACTTTATTCTGTTTCATACAGACTACTCAGAAGTAATCTCTACCTTACATACAAGGGAATCTCTGACCCTGTGTTATTAGAAATGTTGAATATCAGTAAGTCAAATGGTATACAGGTTACTCACTCTAAAGACCTTAACCTGGTATGTGACATTAATAAAACCTACTGGAGGGACAGCTTTGTCTCCCAGAGGGTTACCACACCTTTAGAACAAACTCTCACTTCATGTCAAATAGAGCAGCACATTGGCCTTCTTCAAACACAAACTGGATGATTGGATGTGTGACCATAAATTCATCCCTAGGGTTCCAGCTGAGTCCCTCTTGGACCGGAGCAATAGGTGCTGATAGTGGAAATAAGGGTAAGAACTTGGCTAGGCTTCTAAGGGCCCTAGTAACTTCTTACGATCCTATAAATGTTGAATACCATGTAAACCTGCCTTTATCCCATAACTGCAAACCAGCATGCTTAAGGACAACATTAGATCCTTCGTAAATAAATCTAAACTGTTTGCATCCATTGCAACAGATCATGCCTGTTTCATTAACATTACCAGTAATAGGGACAATTTCAAATAACTTTTTGAGATCAAAATTCTTCTTCTAACTAAATTTTGGTGCCACACCAAGGAAATCACTAAGATCCTTATTGCCCGAAATAACTTTCCAATTTGAACTCAAAATGATCCTTATGCAACAGGCGTCAAATGAAACGGGTACAGAAAACCATGTCAGTATCAAACCTGTTCAACACCTTCTGAACACTGCTGCCTAAAGGTATTAGAATGGAAAAAAACACTAAGCAAAATGGGTGGGTATCTCATACTCCTAAGACTCTTAACCTTCCCGATAATGTTGTCTAAAAATGGGTCAGTATAACCTCTATGTAGAAATAATTGTTTTAAGATACAAAGCTTCACTCTCATATTTAGTGCCCATACTAATGAGACAACTTATTCTAATAAACTGACCCCCCCTAACAACATTTCTCTTCATAAATTCAGGGTGCTGACTGCTAGAAGCAAGATGATTATTCAAAAAAGTTGTTTTCCTGAAAATATGATTATGAAAAAAGCCCCAAACCAAATCTAGATAAATTTCACCATCTAGAAAGCTAACCACGGTACCTATCCACCCCTTAGTAAAATTCAAAAAAGATGTACTAGCATTGTGGACATAAATGAAATCTTCAACATCTGTTAAACCTTACCAAAAAATCATGTATATACCTCTTGCAAAAGGCTACCTTTTGAAACAAATCCTGTGCACAAAGAAACTCATGCTCCCACCAACTCATCACTAAATTAGCATAGGAGGGTGCCATCTTTGCACCCACTGACATTCTGTTTTTTCTGTTTAAAAAAGTCACCATTAAACACAAAAAAATATCTAAAACAAGCTCCACATGGGTGCACAAAGTCCTAACAAAAGTACCATTCAAATCGGTGAAATTTGTTAAGTACCTCCTAAAAAAATCTAAACCTGCATCCTGCAGAATACAAGAATATGCTGAGGTTACATCCAAAGTGAACATGAATTTCTCACATCCAGGAAAAAGTATATTGATGCAATAAATCCAACAATGCCCATGAATCTTTTAAATAAAATCTTGATTGCTGAACCAAATGATTAACTACTGAATCTAAAAAGATAGAAATAAATGTTGCCTTAGTTCCACCTGCAGAAATAATGGGTCTAAATGAGGAAAAATCACATTCAACAATAACTTTGTGGGGTTTTAGAATACCAGAAAACCACCCCAACTTAGGAAATTCCACCTGTAAGAACTCAAAAAGCTTAACATCAGTTTCCTCATTGTGTAAAAGATCTAACAACATATAGTCAACATGCTGAAAATGATGATCAATCTCATCGATCGATGTACACTAATACAAATCGCTGTCAGGCAATAAAGCATAAATGCTCTCAACATAATCAACAAAGTTCATAAGAACTAATGCATTGCCCTTATCAGACTTCAGAATTTGAAGCCCCTGAGCATTCCTTAGCTCAGCTAAAGCTTGTCTTTTAGAATTATATTACAAAAACTCTTAGGCAATGGGGCAGCTAAAACATCTCTAATTTCTTTTTCACAAATGTTAAGAAAAAACTTGCAAAAAGTCATGAAGTGAGGGGTTGAAAATGCTCTTCTTCTTGAGCTTGTCAACCCCCAGCCACAACTACATCATGCAAAACAAAATGTAAATTAAGCTTTTGTGCATATAGTTTGACATCTTTAAGAGTATTAACTAAATTAGCTCTGCATGATGGAAAAATGAAAATCCTGTGTCCAAAACAGCCAAATATCTTTCGTGAATGATAAAGTCACTAAAATTCAAAACAGAAAAACTATGAGTCAAGCTCGCGAATTTAGTCAGCTTCACTTGCCTATGCCTCTCCCCTTACCCTTCCTTTTGCCTCTCTGGCCACTCTGTTTTCTTGTGAAATTCCCTGGAACCAAGTCCCAAAAAGGGGAAGATGAAGTACCATCTTCTGGGCTTCTACCTATAGTGTTAACAGAATTTGAACAACCAGCTCCAACAGGAAGAGTGTTCGCAACAATAGAAAAAGCAGTAGAACACTCCTGATTTGTCTGAGAATCAATTTCCCTGTTAACATCAAACGTGGAAGGCACCTGTTGGTTGTCATTTCCAAGAACATTATCATAATTCTCTTCACTATCTTTAAATTTATGAATCGGATAAGCCTTACCAGCAGCATACAACACTAGCATCACTCTAAAGCTTTTTGCATTTGCGCTGGACAACAGTAGCACAATGCCTATCAATTATAGCTTCAATGGTATTGTATTCCACTAAACAGTCATTAAGGTGCCTATTCTTAAGTACAGCCTTGTTCAAATTCTTATAGGCCTCCTTTAACACCTTAAGCTTCTCTTTATAGTCACAAACAAGAAGCTTCATAACTTCCAAACTGGCATTATTGAATAAATTATCAAGCATGTTATAAAGCATATCATTGTATTGCATTCCGTTGGGGAATTTAAAAACTCTTAAATCAAATGGAACCTGCTGTGTGGCAATGCAGTGCTCAAAATAAAAAAAAAAAAACTCAAGTTCAATAGTCTTTAATTTAGTAAGCCATTTTTCAAGCTAGAAAATGAGCTGGTGACAGTTTTCAATTGAACTGGCATCACCCAAAGCATTTACAGGCAGATTAGCATTAAAATCAAAAGGATTTGTGCTCACCTTAAGTAAACTGTCCAAATTAAAGGTTGAATGTGCAGAACATGAAGAACCAGTTTGTTTAAATCCTTCAGTGACTCGTTCTACAGATAAAGTCCTCCGACTGTCATTAAAATCTTTGTTTCCATCCCATGTAGACTGAAAGCAGCTCCATGTTGCTGAATATCAGCAAGCACAACATGTGCTCTTGTGATGAGGCCTGTAAGGGATTGGCTGAGATCAAGAAGATCAAAAGGCACAGAATGTGTGGTTAAATTCAAATTAACATCTGCATCATCATCAAAAAATCCAATAGGTGAACTGAGATTCCTGGCTTCCATGACAAAAAATGAACTATCAAATCTAAACCAAAATGATAAAAAGACACTAAAACTGAAACCAGAAAACACTAAAAGAAACCCAGTAAACTGCAGATTCACTGAAGGCTGCAATATGGTGAAAAAAAACCAATACACTGCACTAAAATAAAGTTAAGTGCTTTTGTTCATTTATTCTCTCGAATGTCTGCAGAGCTTCAATGCAAAGTAAAAAAAAATCCTTTTATACAAAAATGAAGTCATCTGACTACAATCAATTGATCAGTGAGTTACAATTCTTAAAGAAACACTAACATACATAATCCTTTAGAAGATATAAATAAACTACAACATTTGCAGCACTTAAGATACTAAATATTTCTTAAATTATCATGAAAGATACCACTTAAAAAAGGCAAAAAATCACATTTTCAAGAGACATGTAATATTGATTGCCTCATTTAAACCTGGCACCTTGTCAGCTTGCAAGAAAATCTGCCAATTCAGTTCCTTTAGTTCTAAAATATTTTGAAATTACCACTAAAGGGACTGAGTCACAAAATCCAATACAAAAAATAAAAAAATTCTAAAGTTGGTGCAAACTAATGAATGCTTGGCTACAGCATTCATAGCATCCTTAATTGTAATAGCTAACAGATGCTTAGAAATATGTGTAAACAGTTTCCTGATAGTTTTTCTTACATAGAAACATTGACAAGAATCACAACTAGCCAAATACACCACAAATGTCGAATACCATGTAAACCAGCCTTTAGCCCATAACTGAAAACCTGTATACCTAAGGACAAGATTAGATTATTATTTCTTCAATATAAACGTGCTGTCTACTGACCAATAAATGCATCACTCACTATTATACTTATTTCCACGTGCTGCATCCCATGACTCTTTCCATTTGCACTGTCTAGTTTACTGCAAGTTTGCTGTTCTTCTACTTTAACCCATTTGTACTCCTACAATAATATTAAGTTGCTTGAATGCAATATCTATTCTAGTAATCAGGTCGATACACTCCAGGAATTAATTTCTTGAGAAAAATATTGCTCCATTTGGAGCTGGGTTAATTGATTCATTATTGTACTGATAGCTAGTGATGATTTTAATTTTTTTTTTTTTTTTTGCTTTGGAAGAGTAAACTTAATTTGAGCAGACTTTCCAATCAATACACCAGATTCCCTCGCCTATTCAAATGAACTATTGTCTTAATAGTTTTACTGATCTTATGCAATTGCTGTTTTGAAAAATATCTACTAATTAGTAATCAATATACTGCACATGCACAAGATGGATTTCATTTTATTGTGAGTCTTCTTGTGATAAAATGAAACTCACTCTTTGGTTCTAACTTCTGCTCACATCCTGCCTCTATCCTGTCCTGATCATCATCACTTACTTGTACAGCCACCCGCACTCACATAACTTCTCTGTGTAACTCAGCACATGAGCCTCATTTCCTCTCATAATCAGCAATTGCATGAATAACTGTCTGTCCCATCAAAAATTCTCAGCAACTCTGTCCCTCATCTTAGTCAGCTAAAGTAATACAATATCAGGTATAATAATATAGCACTCTATTCATACCCTTCACTTCACCCCAACAATTAAAATACCTCATGAAGCCAAGGGTATAGCTAGGCCTACTCTTTGTAGTCTGCTGAATACAAGTTTCTATGTATTATTTAGAGAAACCATGGCTTATTTAGGCCATACTATATCAACAACTGCCTAAATGAATGCCTCCAATAAGAGATTTATAGATTTAAAAAAATATTTATGTAATTGTTTTAGAGGGAAAGTAATGAATACAAACTTTTAATTGGGGGGGACATTTATTTTTTTTAAATAACAGGTGGGTTGGGAGCAGCAATAAGAGCACAAGATGACAAAATTATTTTCTCTGGCTACACCCCTGCATGAAATCATGTTATAACAAAACCCCTCTTAGCTGTTTTAACCATCTCACTCACACATTTGTTAGAGCTTATTCCTGGGCATGCTTGTTTTCCCTCCTTTTAGTTATCCTTTTCCCGCATCCCACTTATTTCCATATCACCTCTTTATACATCTGTAATTCATTTGTTTTATTAGTCCCACCACTTTCCATCCCTTTCACGTTGTTTCTATCCTTTACTACTGTCCCTCAACTCCTTTTTTTTTCTTTTTACTAACCATCCATTCCTGTCTCTCTAGTTCACCCTTTGCTCCTATCTGGAGGAAACTGGTGGCAGCTGTTCTATCAGCTTGGTTGCCCTTTTCTCCCTTGCTAGTACTTTACACACACCTGTGGCAGGTCTGGTGGAAGATTAGCATTTCAACTTGCTAGAATTAATCAGCTATATCTTCATCTATATTACATCACTGCTTTATTATATACTTTATATTTGTATGTGCTCACATAGGAAGCACCAACCACTATTTACTTGTATTTATTCAATACGCAAAGGTATGCCCATCTAAAAACTACAGCCTCTGTAAATAAGTCTAGCAGCTTTCTCATTTCCAATGAGATTTGGTTGCCAGGATGTACAGAAAATGCCATTTGGACAGGAACATTTCAAATACAAGCTATTATATTAACTGAATACTCTCTATTAATTAGACGGTCCCTACTACCATTGCTTAATATTGCTTTCCTTCTTTTTCCAGCCTCAGGTGACACTAAGCTCAGCCAGGTCCTGGCACGATAACTCCTGTAATGGCCAAACAGCATCTCTCGTGAATTTTTCTAATACCCTTTGGATTGTATCCATCAGCATTATTAGAAAAAAGCAACAAATGAACTATGCAAGAAGCCTAGACCGTCTACTAGAGCCCACCATTATATCAACTGACAAATCCTGGTTGAAAGACAAATACTGTGTGTCTGGGTGCTTGCACCATCACATTTTGAGTTTTTTATGATAACAGATCAGGAGAATACCTGGGGGTCATCATCTGTATCAAAAAAGTAACTCAGTACAAGCTACAAGCTGCCATTCAGAGGTAGAACAAAAATCACTATTGACTCTGGCCAAAACAGGATGTGTGTGCAAATCATATTTAGTGAAAATATCAAATTCAGTGTAGAATTACTTTATATCCCACCACACCAGTCACTCTAGTCAACAACCACACAGATAAATTAAAACACCTATGTCTTGGCAAAGTAAAATAAATAAATAAATAAATAATCATACTGGCAGCCTTAACACCAGATGGCAAGTTAGTTACAAAGCACTAGTGAGTAGAGCATAGCTTTGTGCAACCCTGCCCATCTGAACCCACACTCCAATAGAAGTACATTATTATACATTATTATTACAAACCTTTCAGACACATACCACCAACTGAATATGTAATCATCTAGCCACAGATTTCACTTTGGTCATTCAAAACACCCACAGTCATGCAGTATTACCTCCATTTAGGTCTGTTTCTGAATCATTGTAAACTGACCTTATGACAGTAGACCTGTGCAGAATGGGACCCAGGTAAGTCAGAGAGCAACCCAATTACTGCACTTTCCACTTTATGTAACATTCTTAAACCTACATTAAAGACAGTATTCCCTGTCAGTTTCAGGATGTTCAGAAGAACTAAATGTTTATGGTTAGCACTAGAAATAAACATACAAATCAAATTGTGTGATCACTCCTAGAAATCTTAACAAATGACTCAGGTAAACTGCTTCCCTTTCAGTATTTTAAAAGAACTTGCAGGTGATGACCAATGTAGCCAAAGCTACATATGTCAGGAAGCAGAGTCAGACCCATTTATGTTAGCCTAAATGGTCTTGGAGACCCTAAAAATCAATGTCAAGAACCTCCAATGATACAGTTCAGGTAATGCATACTGTAGTCTTTAATATTATTTACGAGTTAATATCCTCCATATTGAACTCTACCACTAACATCTTTGAAAATACATTGCAACCTATTAGATGTACCCTGCAAAGAGTTGCTGAGCAACCTACCCTTTCATTTTTAGAGTCATGACACCCAAAGAGGTGCAAACGATACTATAGAAACTGGATACTTTCAAAAGCTCTGGTCCACAATCCTTGAATCCAAAATTCTTAAAGAAGGAAATGTCCTGTATAGCTAAACCATTCACATATATCTATAACTTAACACTAACCACAGGCATCATTTTACTTAGATGATAGCACACTCAGATAATTCTACTTTCTAAAGTCAGCTAGCCCAGAATCACAAATGGATTTTAGATCATGGCCAATAACTATGGCCTAGCAAAGATACTAGAAAACTGACCTAAGGCTAGTTTCTAGACCATCTCAGCAAATACGTCATCCTTCCCAGTAACCAGCATGATCTTAGGCTAGGGTTGCTACCCATCCTTAATCCTGTGGGAGGGACAGTCCTAATTTTAACCCTGTCCTCCCATCCCACCTCCCATATAAACTGCTGAAGACAGAGTTACTCATGATATGCCAAAACATTTGGAAAGGAAAGGGGGATGCTAATCTGAACTTTCAACAAACTGTAGTAACAGGTATACATAACAGTGGACACATTTACTTTTTTTTTTAATTATTTGTCTGTCCAAAACAGGTTATCAGCTTCTGTCTGGGCCTCTCTTCATCCACCATGTCAACTGAACCAGACTTAACCACTGTCAGACTAGCTCTGATCCTTATTCTGGGATGGTGAATCGGGGCTTTTTGAGGCAGCATCATATTTTCATCAGGGAGTGTTTTTCTCCTAAGGACATACTTTCTGCATGTGCCAGTACTATGCTGCCGTATCATCTACACATGCAACTCACCCAAAGCCCTGCCTTCCAGTGCCCAGCACCTCTGGTGCATCCCCAGCATCTACCAGATCAGCTGTAAAGATACATACAAGCACGTGCTCACACGGATTCACTATACAATCTCGAAATACTGAAATATTGCATTTCAGTATCTTGAGACTGTATAGTGAAAAGTGCAGTTATGTGAAACTGCACTATATCGAATGCGGAAATGTCGAATCTGCTGTTGTGGTGTCGTGTTCATGACATGTGGTCCGGTGTGTGGATTTATCTGGGAATTCAGGTAAGTGATGTTTTTGTAAGGGTATTGGGTAGGGATTTTAGTGTGTGTGTGTGTGTGTGTGTGTGTGTGTGTGTGTGTGTGTGTGTGTGTGTAGTGGTGTGTTTTATGTGTTTGTGTCATTAATGCAACCTCGGAGTTAGTATATATAAGTGGGGGGTGGGGGGTGCAGACCCCCACATGGAGGGTGCAGGGAGGCTTGCCCCCCTGCTTATAGGTAGGGTAGGTGTGTTTGTATGTTATGTTATTTGTGTGTGTTGTTTTGTTTCTTGTAGTGTAATTAGATAGGTGTATGTGTGTTTGTGTGGTGGTGTGTGTATGTGTATGGTCGCGATTTTGATTTTCGCAGTTGTGGGTTTTTGGTTATGTGGATTTTCGGCTACACAGTCTTAAGATACTGAAATTCGATATTTCAGTATTTTGAGATTGTATAGTGAATCCACGCGCGCGCGCACACACACACACACACACACACACACACACACACACACACACACACACACACAGACACACACACACACACACACACACACACACACACACACACACACACACAATGGGTATGCTTATCCTCCCTGTCTCCACAATCAAGTGCCTGAGCTGCTGTTTGAAGTTGGGTCACTTAGGCCATAGTCAGAACTTTAGCTCTCTGTGCCACTCATTTACCTTTTCTAAGGAATGATCATAACACCACCAAGTTAGAGGCTAGGACAGAGGAAAAGGTTTGGGAAATTATGTTGTTGTTTGTCTTTCGGCTTTTTCCAGGTAAGGGGTCGCCACAGCGGAACTCCGGTCCGCTAATGATTGGCAGTAAATTTTTACGAAATGCTGAGGTGCCAGCTCAATGCCTAACCTTCAATGAAGGCATGCCCATTTACGCACGCATGTCTTTCAAATGCTAACCAACCGCGGGGAGGACATGCAGACTCCACACAGACGGCACTCCCAAGCCAAGCCGAGAATCGAACGGGAGAACCTCTTGCTGTGAGGTAACAACGCTACCGCCGTACTACAGCGGAACTAGTTTGGGAAATAATGTACTACTCTGGAAACACACAAGATAAATAAATATGTGACTGGACTAGAGATGTGCTCATCAGGATTCCTGCTGGCTTAGAATGTCAGAAATGATTACATCAAAACTTGATTAATCATCACAAGGTATACAAACAATATGATACATAAATATGAGGTAGGTCCAGTTAATTTTAAATACTATAAATGTGCTGAAGAAAATTTCTGTTTTGTAACACCAAAGTAAATTTGTTGGCTAAGTTGAAATTTCATAGCATTTGCTTGCAATTTGAATTGGGACATTGATTTCAGTAAGTCAAGGTTCGTAAGTTATGTACATGCCAACATTTTGCCTTTCAGTGCAAGTGTATGTTATGGAGCAAATGAGTCACTGAGCACAACACTTTTCAGGTGAGATCATACTCAAAGTCTATTTGTAGCCAATAATTCAAAATTATTTGAGGTAACTGATAGTCCCAAGACTAAGCAACTCATCAAAAGTAATAATGAACTGCAAGTCATTCTTACATATTAAAAGCATTTCTAGAAAGGGACAAGCTCCCCTGCACTTCAGTGTACTCTCCACATGACCATTATATATATATATATATATATATATATATATATATATATATATTTTTTTTTTTTTTTTATATATATATATATATATAGACTCCTTTATATATTTTCATTTAACCAGTGTATAGCATTGATTACAACAGACCAGTTTCATTCTCAGTCCAAAGGAATAGAAATCAGACATTGTTAAAGCATTTGACAATTTTAGGTAAAAGTACAAAGTAAATATAAAGTCTACAATATTTACATAAGTATTACATATGAGTTTAGTTTATGCATGACACAAATGCTTTGCCACCCTGCAAAACCATATTCATGTGTGTTAACCCTATCCCTGCATCTGCCTAATTCCAGTCCTACACATTACCATGGCCAGCCTTACGTGCAGGTGAACTAGGTGCTTACTTACGTAACCATGCTTGACTTTCTTGCAGGGGCATTCATTCCCTGTTTATTTATTTATTTGATTATTTGCTCTAAAGAATAAATAAATAACTTAGCTCAGGCAAATAAAGAAAATGCTCCTGTAAACACTGGGCAGTCCAGGGGATGGTGCTCTATTCAGTGTGCCACTTAACATAAATCATGTTTTTAAACATTGCAAGGTCACAGGAGTACAGACCATGCAGTGTTCAAATGGAGGTGCAAAGGTGAGCCTGAAGGAAGTGCTTTTTGGGATTTTTTATAAATATTATTTGGAACAAAATCGGGACATACTGCAGAGTTATGGGCATGTTGCGAGGAGTGGAATAGTGAGTTAGTGTATTATTTTAAAATAAGGTTGGCACTCGGCAGTAATCAACTAGATATTTTTGATAATCTTTTGGTTTTATGTGAACAGTTGAGTTGAGAGGAGTGGCCTGATGATGAGATGCATACCTCTCAAATGTCCAGATTTCCGTAGAATGTCCAGATGTCTGCCTCATATTTTTGTTCTGTTCGTCATAAAAGTTAAAATTTTCTGCCAAATCGTTTAGAACTGAAATCACTAAAGACAGATGTATGAGTTTCAGCCTTCAGAAAATGTTGCTGAAAATGCATGTTAACAGAAAATCTTTTATTCTAGCAAGCAACTTTCTAAGTTTATAAGAGCAATATTTAAAATTTCTCCCGACTTTTTGCATCTTTGTCCTCCCATTTTTTTGGTTTGCTCAGATTTATTGTGTTAAGTGGTTGGGAGGTATGGTGAGATAAGTATTTTTACAATATTGCTGACAATGATCAGATTCATTTTGCCAATATTTCTGGCTTTGTGAATATTTTTTTTTTTTTTTGTAGACAGTTGAGGTGAGATAGCTCTTGTTATTTTAATAAGAATGTTGGTAGTGATTAACCAGATATTTCAGGTAATATTTCTCTGACTTTGAGAATTATGTGACACTACTTGAACTGATATACTTTAATGTCTACTAAATTGTTTGTGTGGACTGTGGAGATGAATATTAAGTAACCATCAGCTCAATGAATCAGGGGACAAATCTCAACAGAACTGTAGACAAATTCAGAATTAATAAGGGACACTTTTAAAATATTTGACAGAATAAGAGAATGCAAATTAATATACATTTTTTTGAAGCAGAAGTCGTCACTAACTCTAATCATTGTCATTATTTATTAAGAGTAATTCACCACCTTTTCTCCAAAAGTCACTATTTTAGGAGGGAGTAGGAGAATCAGAGCTAGTATTTCAGTCAAAATCGTGGACAGCTCATGTCATGGCTGTAACTGCCAAGTGGGGGTTGTGGCTATGGTTGGCTGGATGAAATTAACTGATCCTATTATTATTTATGCCATTTAAACTGTCATTTTCTGGCTTAACAGGACTAATGTGCATTGTGAGAAATAAGCTGAAACACTTAACGGAGGTTACTGAACAGCTGATATGCACAAACAGACTAGGCATAACTGTCATGGTTGTCTTCTTTGGAGGGAAACAACTGCCTGCTGCTGTTTGCTTATTATTTTGGTTTTGCAGGACTGATGTGATTACATGAAGCAACACAAAGATGACTTACATGGCTATGTGAAGGTAAAATATACGGTCATCCTCTTTCATCACGATCTTACGTCTGAATTGTACATAGATGTGACTATAACTGCTTGGTGGGGGTTGTCTGGATGAAATTAACTGATCCTGTTTTCAATTGCTCAGTTAAACACTCATATATCAAAAATAATGGATAAATGTGGCATAGAACACCCAGACCTTCAGAACTCCTAGAGGCCCCCAAACACCAAGGCTGTGTAACCGGATTTTGACATGGGTTTAGTAATTGTCTCTGCCATGAAACCCCAAGTCAAAATCAGCCCTGCTCACAGATGTCCACAAAAGATATCTTTACTTGTGTGGGGGCTAGGGACAATGTTATTATTTCTTTAACATTCCTCCAAAACATCAGAGGTCACAGTATCTTGAGTTGGGCGGGGGACAGTGTGGTCATTATTTCTTTAACTTCCCTCACAAACTTCAGAGAGGTGCAACAAGGGTCACTGTAGCTTGTATAGGAATACTATGCTATCACTAGAAGTAGCAAGTTGTAAACATTACCATAATTTTTTTTTCATTTTCCTCACAATCAAACATCTAGTGCATATATAAATGGCTATCTTTTCAGGGAGAATGAATAATCATGCTGTTTAAATATGTATGACAGCAAATATGTTATGTTATGTTATGTTTGTCTTTTCAGTTTTGTCCCAGTCTGACATCAGAAGGGTACACAGAAGGTGGATGTCCTTTGGGGGTATGGAATGAGACAGTGTGCTGTATATAAATATGGTGGCAGCAGCAGCTTGAAATATGATTGTGGCCATTTATGTCTTAATTTCAATCCCAGTTTAACACAAGAGGGAGGTGTACAGACAGTGGTTACTTATTTTGAGGTATGGGGGGTGGTGGGTACTATTCCCAGATATATGTATCCTCACAAGCATTTGCATTTTCAAGTTCATAGGTAGGTACTAGGCTATCGGCCCTGGGGCCTATACAAGTCCAGCCAAAAAAGGTACCCTGGCTTTTGCCACCCAAGAAAATTATTTTCCTTTTCCTATGCCACTGTCGAGCAGAGCCACAGAGGTGATCCCTGGGGTGAATTTCCTATTTCCCATCCAATCATCAAGATTTTTCTTGAAGAGTGCTAATGAGGAGCTTTGTTTGATATAGATAGATAGTTTATCCCAGAGTATGGGAAGTCTCTGGGACAGGAATCTATCCCTCTGGCATGTTCTGTTTATTGTGGTGACAAGGTTTAGGTCCCTAGAGTGTGTAGCTCGGAGGGATTGGGATTTCTTTAAGTGGAGTATGTCCAACAGCTCTGGGTTTGACATAGCTTTGTATGTTAGGCAGAGATCACCTCTGAGTAGGCGATATGTGATGGAGTAAAGCTGGAGTTTTTTGAGATGGTCTGCATTGGGCATCTGTTTGAGGCTGGTAATCCTCTTTGTGAGGTATTTCTGTGGCCTTTCCAGTTGTTGTAGATGTCTTGTGAGGTACATACCAAAAGGGGCATTATACTCTATAATGGGTCTAATGAATAGAGGGGAACAATGACCTCTTTTTTTCTAGATGAGAAACCTTTTGTAATGAGGTGTGCCACGTAGAAGGATTTCCTGACTACTGTGGCAATTTGATTATCAAAGGAGAGACTACTGTCCACCTGTGTCCCAAGGTCTCTTATCACACTTTCGGAGTTAAGTATATTACCACCTATGTTGTAGTTCATGGGTACAGAGTTTTTACCAAAGGGGATGACAATGCACTTTTTGGCATTGAGCTTGAGGCCATGGCTTTGACACCAGGCATCTGTCTCAGTGAGGCCCTTTTGTAGGATGTCCACATCGTTAGGAGTTTGCAGTCATCTGTGAACTTCGTTAACCAAAGACCTTCTGTGTTAGCCTGTACTTCAGAGAAGTAGATACCAAACAGGAGAGGACCCAGGACTGAACCCTGTGGTACTCCACTTGTCACTGGTCTGAAGTCTGATTTGGAGTCTGCTACTTTCACAGTGTGGGTTCTGTCAGTGAGCCAGTTGGCAACCCATCTTGTGACATAGGGATTTATACCTAGTTTAGTGAGTTTATCTATAATTCCAGAGTGGGGGATGGTGTCAAAAGCCTTGGCAAGATCTAGATAGGCTGTGTGAACCACCTTACCCTTGTCTACTACTTTCATGACTGCTTCAAAGAAGTCTATCAGGTTTAGGAGACATGATCTGCCTTTTACAAACCTGAACTGGGTTGGGTCCAGAGTTTGGAGATTACCAATGTCTTTGTTTATAAGTTCCATGATGATACTTTCCATGGCCTTGCAGACCAGGCTTGTCAGGCTAATGGGGCGGTAGTTCCCGGAGTCCGTGGTGGCTCCCCCCTTGTGGAGTGGGATAACCATCACGGTGCGCCATTCAGCAAGCACAAAGCCTGAGGTGAGGCTATGATTAAACATGGTACTTAGGTGGGGTGCCAGTTCGTTCTGTAGTTCATGTAGAACGCAGCCTGGGATCTTGTCTGGTCCCATGGATGCTGTGTTCTTGGCTTTGGAGAGTGTGGTTTTTACCTGTGTAGCTGTAATTACAGGAACTTTGCATTCTTCCGGTATAGAGATGGGCTCTTTAGGGGGTGAGAGGGGGGTAAAGTTAGCACTGAACCTATCTGCCAGGATGTTGGCAATATCAGTTGGGTCTGTACATTTAGTGCCATTGTGCTGTAACTCAGAGCAGATCTGAGTGTTGCCATTGAGATTCTTGACATAGCTATAGAATGCTTTGTGGTTGTCTTTAGAATCAGTGGTGATTTTGTTTTCGTAACTAGCTTTGGAGGATTTTATTAGGGATCGCAGCTTCTTACTGAGGCTGACCAAGGAGCTCCTCCACTCAAGGGATTTTACTCTCTTTTGCAACAGTTTCTTCCTTCTGTTGTACAGTTTGTTTATGGCAGGGGACCACCAGATTAGCTTCCTTTTTTTGGAGGATAGCATCTTGGTTCTGTTTGGGATAGCACGATCCATGCACTCATGTAAGTGCTTATAAAGTGCAATTGTGTAGGATTCAGTAGTCATAACTGTATTGTCCATCTGCATGGATGTCATGAAGTGAAGTGGTGTTTGTTCAGCTTTGAGCATTAAAAGTTGGATGAAAAGTTTGCTTAAAAAACTCTAACATGCATGTTGAAGTATCTAGAAACCTCGTGGATTACCACTGTTACCCCCCCCCCCCCCCACACACACAAACACACTTCAGTTATTGCAGTGCAGTCTTGGTTAGTTTGGATACGCTGAAAGGATGCAGGAAAAAAACAAAGTTGAAGAGTAAGACAAAATTTGTTTCTCTGATCATATTTTTTTGTACAGGCAATCACTGAATGAAAAGGTTGTTTAAAAAACTTTAAAATGCATCTCAGAGCATCTAGAAACCTTGTGGCTTCTGAGGCCCTAACAGCCTCCAGACCCCAGCTTAATACTGTTATTTCCGCTGCAGTTATTACACTGTAGTCTTGGATGGTTAGAATGTGCTGAAAAGATGCAAGTAATAACAAAGTTGAAAAGTAAGACTAAACTTCTTTCATTGATCATGTTTTTTTTATTTATTATTTTTTTTATTCTGGCAATTATTAGATGAAAAGGTTGTCTATAAAACTCTAAATTGCATCTAGATACCACAAGGTTTCCAGCCACCAGACCCCCTGCTAAATGCAGGTGTGTGTGAGTGTGTGTGTGTGTGTGTGTGTGTGTGTGTGTGTGTGTGTGTGTGTGTGTGTGTGTGTGTGTGTGTGTGTGTGTGTGTACTGTAGTAGTTTTGTAAGAGCAAATGCTCTTACAGACTTCTTTTCCAGATCACCAGCTGCTTTGCATGCAGCATTGCTGTACAGCAGGGTTTAGGAACTTACCCTTCCCTAGATCTTGTGCAAGGGGTGTGGGGGTGTTTTTTGTCTTTTTCAGTCTTTTTAGACTTGATCTAAAAACATCCCTTTTTCTATTGTGCTCTTCTAATTGCTGTTTTTGTGTTTGTTGTTTTTCATTTTTTGCATCTGATGATATAATTATTATATATGTATGTATACACACACACACACATATACATCTATATATATATATATATATATATATATATATATATATATATATATATAGACGTACATATATAAATAAATATATATATATATATATATATATATATGTGCACACATGAGTGTACCACTTATAAGCAAAAAACACCCAAAGTCCACTGCATGAAAATCTACCACAAATGATTGAAAACATGGAAATTGACATAGCAATACACATGCTCTGAGAAACAGCCTCTGTACATGCAATCTTTTAATTGTAAAAAATTACATAAAACAAAATTATACAGGGGACAAGTCCCTTTGCACTTCCACACCCCCCTGCTAATTATATATACTAACTCCAAGATCACACAAACATGGAGAAAGGGCAAATTTCCTAACCCCTGTATTTGTACAATCTCACACACCTGTCAGTCAACTGCCTAGTCAACTATATCTGGTCGACTAGACCACTGTTGATCTAAGACACACTTGATAGCAGTAGCACCCATAGATAGATAGATAGATATGTCTACAGATGTCCTACATCGACCAACTCAAAGCTCTTTCACTATACTTGGTATCCTACAGACCACTAAGAGGTGACCTGTGTCTGTCATACAAGGCATCCTCTAACCCACTACTGATGGATTTACATAACATCAGCAAGTCAAATGGCATCAGAAACACTCAGTCTAAGGATTTAAACCTCTTCTGCAACATCAGCAGAACAGTTTGGAGGGAGAAGTCTATTTTGCAGAGGATACCGCTGCTATGGAACAGACTCCCCATCTACATAAAACAAAGTTCATCTCTGTCCATTTTCAAGTGCAACTTAAATTTATGGATGGGAAACAGAAAATTTACTTCAGGAGATTCCCCTGTACTACTAATAGACAGTTACAGCTCATAAATGCATTATCCAGTGTATGGGTCCCCTCAGTTATTCTCTTTAGAGGTAATATATAATTATTAACCATAGGATGGGGAAGGCCAATCTCTAACCAAATGGGATAGGTTATTTCGAGCACAAAAAGGGAAACTGGCCAGGCATAAAATGTCCCACAAGGGCAGCTACTTACCTATGGACCTATGAACTTATGTGGAGTAAGTCAAAAGCTTTCATGAAGCACAGATAGGCTATAACTATCAGCATTCTCGTGTCATGTTCTGTAATTCCATCATAAAAGTGCATCAGTGCATACTGACAGCTATGTCTAGCCATGAAACCATACTGGTTGCTGACATGGAGAGTGTTTTCCTGTATGAAGTTTGCTGAAAATTTCTAAGCCCGACCTACAAGGGAATAATGTGAAGTCATGAAACTTACAAGTTATTTAACATATTCACCCAGAAGTTCAACATGCCTGACACATCATGTTTGAAGTTGTTTTAACCCTGCCAAAAGAAAAAGTCTGACGTCTGGTCACTGAAATACTACTCCACTGCTACATCAACTCCAAATCACTCAAAAATTGCCACCCTTTCAAACTCTTTTTTAAGGCTTGGAAACAGGAAATAGTCAGATGGGGCAAAATCTGGTGAGTGGGATTGATGGTCTATGCACTCAAACCCCAATTTTATCAAAACATCCATCGCTTTGCCAGCCTTGTGACCAGGTGCATTGTCTTGCAAAAAGAGAACTCCTTTCTGCAGCTTCCCTCTCCTTTTTTCTTTTAATGTCTCCTTTAATCGGTACAGCAAGTTACAGTTGTATTCTGCATTAACTGTTTTCCCCTTGGAAGTTAGTCAGTCATTACACCTTCCTGATTCCAAAACACTGTGTCCATGACTTTTCTTAATGACATTTGGGTCTTCTTTTGCCTTGGTGAACCTGAATGCTGCCATTGTATGGACTGGTGTTTTGTCTCAGGATCATAGTGGTGTAACCACGTTTCTAACTAGTCATTTCAGAAAGTTGGCACCAGCTCAACAAAAGTGGTGCAAAATCAACTTGGAAGTGTCCACTCAAAGTCTTTTCTCATCAGCATTCAAACATTTGGATATCTGTAGTGTCTCAGTAATTGTTTTAGCTGATATTCGCTGATCTGCCACAATCAGGTCATGGACATGGACTCTGTTCTTTTACAAGGTTACAGCTCCAGACACCTTCCCATCCTCAGGTATTTCTGTACTGGCCAGTGATCTACAGAACAGTTTTTTGAGGTGAACCATTGTCCAGAGTTCTATGGAGGCTGGCCATATGTTCCTTGTAAAAATAGCTCTCCTTGGAGAAGCCAGTCCAGTATCTACTTCCTGTCTATCTGTTATGGCTTCTGTATCCAGATCTCTCCATATACCCTAACTCCTTCCAAGCATGGCACCTACTGCAGCCCAGGTGACCCAAGTTCATCTAGCAGCTCAGATGTTTGACAATGCAGACAGGGAGGATGCACATGCCCATTCTGGGGGAAAAGGGATGATGGTTCTCACCCAGCTGGTACCAAGGTTCCAGAGACAGAGCCCTGCTGGAGAGTGGAAGCTCATCATTAAGTAGAGGGCCAGGTTATGAGGATGTGGGCATGGCTGATGAATGAGAGCCCCTGTCAGCACATGTGGAGAAGAATGCACATGAGCACTGTAGTGGCGTAGGTGGCCCTCATGGTGATGCAAGTACTAACAGCACTACTTGGGGGGGGGGGGGGTTAAGTTTACAGATGAAAAATACTGCCATTGCTGGAATGCTAGGGAGAGCATAAAGCATCCCCATGGCTGTCTTAATGATGGACCCTTAAAGGCTTGATGGCAAGCAGGCACAGGAGCAAAAATGATACAATAAAAACATGGCAGCCTCCACTCACTCCCTTCTCTTTATGAAGACTGAGGCAATGTATTATTTTATTACCTGTGTTGATTCCCTGTCTTCTGTTCTCTTCCTCCTGTACTTGTTCAGCCTGACCATTTCTTCCTTCCTTTTCTCACTCCTTTCTGTTATTTGCCTGAAAAGAGTTTCTTGTTCTTTTTGACCTATTAGGGCAAATCTCTTTTGTCTTGCTGCTTTACTGTCACCATTGCCATAGTTACCCTTCTGCTTGTCTGCTCATATTGCGTTTTCCACAACTACCCACCCCTCTCCCACCTCCAGTATGTTCATTATTTGAACTACTCACTAGGCTGCCATTCTTTTGTAGTGATAATGGCCTTCTCCTGTTTTCCTTTTTTTAACTCTCCTCAAATTATTCTCTATAGCCCTGAGTACCCCAACTGTGACCATTCCTACAGCTCATCCATGCACTCAGTTTGTCTGAAGATCACTTAACTCATCTGTGAGCCTCCCTTGCAGCTCAGCATGACCAACTTCTCCAACATTCTCACACCATTGTCCTTATATTTGCATTGTTAGCCTGCCCACAACTCAAAAGCACAGTGTGGTGATCAGTGCTTGCTGACAATGCTGTTATTTTGACATCCATGACCATGTTTGTCTTGGTAAGGACCACATACCTTGTGTTTGGTCCTGAACCATCTGGCTGAACACCTTATGCTCCAAGACCTCAGATACCTCCCATGTCCTGTTTCCCTTAGTGCTATGAATATTCCAGTCTTGTATTCTTAATGCCACATCACCCAGGGTATAAGCTTTTTATATATTTGTTTTATTGCATCTGTGTTTGTTAATCATGGAAGAGTACTGATCCACATGGACCTCTTTTAGACTCCGTCCAGCAGCACTTTCTAGTTAAGTGACTTGCTCAGAGTCACACAGTAGGCAATGGAAGCTAAGGGAATTAAACTCTGGTCTACAAGATAAGCCTCATGAACTACTTATAGCATTTATCCTCCATGTTAACAGAAAGAACTGAGGGCACTCTCAACTAATTTTTCTTCTTCTTACTCCACTCCTTTTAGGTTCATGTAGTAAATACCAGGTGCTCTCACCACGAATAATGTCAAAGTCACGGTCACAAATCCAAATGTGATAGAAATATAACGAAATCTGCACACAAACTCCAGTAGTAATTCAAAGATAATCCAAAAAGATTTATTAGGGTGAGCGCTTTCGCGTAGTATCTACTACACTTCATCAGACAATATAAAATTAATTTAAAATCTCCATTTAAATACAAAAAAGGGCGCCAAAATTAGCGTGCCCAAATGATCAACTAAATAGAATACATTCTAATGAGTCCAATTAAATTTGAATCACATTCAATTAAAATCTGGTTAAACCACAATATTTTGCTTCACATAAGTAAATGAAAGTGTATGCCAGCAAAGTACTATCAGTAAGTTGCAATCAAAATATACTATTGTCAAAAATTCTTAAAGCCACGGGAATATAGCGTTATGAGATGAAGCACTCTGGTAAAGTAAAATTTTCTTAGCAGCAAATAAACCACCAAAATAAATATAGAATAACAAGACTCATAGCATGTAAGCCCATTATGACCATAAAGTTGGAATATAAGTTAAATACATAAAACGTACTTAAAATGTACAAAAATGAGCATCATTTAGAACTAAGCAGCATAAAATCGATTACTTTGAACCACAGGAATATAACGTTGTGAGCTAACGTGCTCTGGTATGATAAAATTCTTAGCAGCAAATAGACCACCAAAATAGATGTAGAATCACAAGACTCATGGCATAGGAACCCATTATAACCATAAAGTGAAATATAAACTGAGTACATAAAACGTGCTTAAAATGTACAGGAATGAACATCATGTAGAAATAGACATCATTAAAATTGATTGAATTAATATAATATAATATAAATAGCAATGATATAAATAGTAATAATATAAATAACAATAATATAGTATAGTGTGAATAAATAATAATATAAATATGTATAAATAAATATGTATACATAAATAAATAATGTCATTACCACTTCATATTTAAATAGATAGACGAATGTGTATCTAGAATATTGAATAAAATCAATGGTCCTAACTGAATTAATCTGTAGAGTAAGTAAGTATGTGGAATGCTTAGTTGTGACTTAAAAGACATAATAAGATAGACAACTATCATGTATATTTTAGCAATATCTATATAGGTGTGTTTATTAGTGATATAGCTAAAATATGTAGCCATATGGGTGTTGTTACATATGTTAAAAAGCATAGTATATAAATAAGCCTTGAATATCAGAATGAGATGTGTATGTACATATGCAAATAGAATTGTAAGACATGTAGAAAAGACATATATATATAAAAGACATATAAAAAAGACATATAAAAAACACCTTATGCTCCAAGACCTCAGATACCTCCCATGTCCTGTTTCCCTTAGTGCTATGAATCTTCCAGTCTTGTATTCTTAATGCCACATCACCCAGGGTATAAGCTTTTTATATATTTGTTTTATTGCATCTGTGTTTGTTAATCATGGAAGAGTACTGATCCACATGGACCTCTTTTAGACTCCGTCCAGCAGCACTTTCTAGTTAAGTGACTTGCTCAGAGTCACACAGTAGGCAATGGAAGCTAAGGGAATTAAACTCTGGTCTACAAGATAAGCCTCATGAACTACTTATAGCAGTTATCCTCCATGTTAACAGAAAGAACTGAGGGCACTCTCAACTAATTTTTCTTCTTCTTACTCCACTCCTTTTAGGTTCATAGGTTGGTACTAGGCTATCAGCCCTAGGGCCTATACAAGCCTAGCCATAACAATTCCCTGGATATTTCTTCCCACACTATTTACTTCCCTGGACCCCTGTCTAGCAAGGCGACTGACGTGATCCCTGGGGTGAATTTCCTTTCTCCCATCCAATCATCAAGGTTCCTTTTGAAGAGGACCAAAGAGGCACTCTGCTTGACATGTATGAGCAATCTATTCCAGAGTCTGGGGAGTCTCTGGGTCAGGAACCTATCCCTCCAGCATGTTTTGTTTATTGTGATGACAAGGTTTAGATCCCTGGAGCGTGTGGCTCTGAGGGATTGGGATTTCTTTAAGTGTAGCATGTCCAACAGCTCTGGGTTTGACATGGCCTTGTATGGTAAGCAAAGATCGCCTCTGAGTAGACGATATGCAACAGAGTATAGCTGGAGCTTTTAAAGGCGGTCAGAGTAGGGCATCTGCTTTAGGCCTGTGATTCTTTTAGTGAGGTATTTCTGTGGCCTTTCCAGTTGTTGCAGATGTCTTGAGAGGTACATACCAAACGGGGCATTGTATTCTATAATGGGTCTAATGAGGGATGAGTACAGTGGGACAATGACCTTCTTTTTTCTGGATGAAAAGCCCTTAGTGATGAGGTGTGCCACATAGAAGGATTTCCTGACTGTTGTGGCAATGTGGTTATCGAAGATGAGACCACTATCCACCTGTGTCCCTTAGTCTCTTATCAAACTTTCGGTGTTTACTGTACTGCCACCTATATGGTAATTCACGGATACATGTTTTTTCCCAAAGGGGATAACTATACATTTCTTGGCATTGAGCTTGAGCCCATGGCTCTGGCACCAAGCATCTGTTTCTGTAAGGCCCTTTTGTAGAGTATCCACATCATTTGGGGATTCAATAATGGCTCCCAGTTTGCAGTCATCTGCAAACTTTGTTATGCAGAGTCCCTTAGTGTTGGCCTGTACTTCAGAGAAGTAGATGCCAAACAAGAGCGGTCCCAGGACTGAACCCTGAGGTACTCCACTTGTCACTTGTCTGGAGCTGGATTTGGAGTCGGCTACTTTTACAGTGTGGGTTCTATCAGTAAGCCAGTTAGCAACCCATTGGGTGACGTAGGGATTAATGCCCAGCTTAGTAAGTTTATCTATGATTCCAGAGTGGGGGATGGTGTCAAAGGCCTTGGCAAGGTCTAGATAGGCTGTGTGGACCACCTTACCCTTGTCCATGGCTCTGGAGACTGATTTGAAGAAGTCAATCAAGTTCAGGAGACAAGATCGACCCTTCACGAACCCAAACTGAGTGGGGTCCAGTGTTTGAAGGTTGCCAATGTCTTTGTTTATAAGTTCCATGATAATACGCTCCATGGCCTTGCAGATAAGGCTTGTCAGACTGATGGGATGGTAGTTTCTGGGATCAAAGGTGGATCCCCCCTTGTGGAGTGGGATAACTGTAGCTGTGCGCCACTCAGTGGGCACAAAACCTGAGGTGAGGCTATGATTAAACATGACACTTAGGTGAGGTGCCAGTTCATATTGTAGTTCATGTAGTACACAGCCCCGGGATGTCATCTGGTCCCATGGATGCTGTATTCTTAGCTTTGGAGAGTGCGTTTTTTACCTTTATGGCCGTTATTACCGGAATTTGGCAATCTTCCGGTATTGAGATGGGCCATTTAGGAGGTAAGAGGGAGGTGAAGTTGGCACTGAATCGATCTGCCAAGATATTGGCAATATCCTTGGGATCAGTATATTTAATGCCATTCTGTTTTAGCTCAGAGCAGATCTGAGCATCGCCATTTAGATTCTTGACATAGTTATAGAATGCCTTGTTTTTGTCTTTGGAATCTTTGGCAATTTTATTTTCGTAACTAGCTTTGGAGGATTTTATGAGGGATCTCAGTTTCTTACTGAGGCTGGTAAGGAAGTTTTTTACATCCTGGGATTTTCTTATTTTCTGCAACAGTTTCTTCCTTTTGTTGTAAAGTTTGTTTATGGCAGGGGACCACCAGATTGACTTCTTTTTTTTTTGGATGAGAGCATCTTGGTTCTATTTGGGATGGCACGATTTATGCATGAGTGGATGTGCTCGCACAGTGCCTTAGTGTAGGATTCAGCAGTTGAACTTTCAGCTCCCGTCTGCATGGGTGTCATGAAGTTTGTCACTTCTGACTTGAGTAGCATGAAGTTGGTTTTGACACTTTGGCTGTCTTTTGTTTGCCTCCCTTGATGCTTCTGGTTGCTAATACATTGTAATGATCTGCCAGTGGTATTCCCCTTCTTTTACCTCAGCTGCCTTGACAGTTAACCTACATTCTGATGTTGGACATTCCCTTAACCCACCCAAAGGGTATTCCTCATCCTGTTCACTGACCTACCACTGGATGAACTTCTTTATGTAGAATCCTTCTACTCATCCTTCATTCTTTGAACACCTGTACCCTAGCACTTCCATATCTTCCTCTTCTTGTCACTCGTCCATGTTTCTGTGATACCAACAATGCCTGCCATCCCTTCTTACATCCCTCCTTATGGTTCCCCTGTCATCCTGCTCACACTTCCTCCACTGCACAGTAATACTACCCAGCCATTCTAACAGTCACCCTTTCTTGTTCCTCTGTTCTGCTGTGTATTTTTTTCCATTTGTCTTAGTTGTTGTTGTTGTTTGTTTAATCATTTAATTGAGTCTGCCTCTTGGAAACCTCAAGGACTTTAGCACACCAGGCCTATCTGTCAACAAATGCTTGTTTATGTTCTTGCATATTTATATTCATTATTCATCAATGCTGACCATCCATCTTAGTCTCTATCACCCTGTCTTGTTTTGCCTTTGACCCTTACCATCACCAATATCTTTTTAGTGATCCCCTACTTTTCATTATTTATCCAAGGTATTTGAGTATCAATTTTACTAGTAGACCTTCCAATGAACTGTATGACTTTATTTCATAAGTATTGACTGATCTGATCTCCTTGCAGTCCATGGTATTCTCAATTTTTTTTCTGATACCACATTTCAAAAAGATTCTGATTTCTGGCCCACACCCTTACTTACTGTCCATTTCTCACAGCTATTTGTTATTATCGGAAAAAAACACATCTTTGCCCATATGGAACTTTACTGGTAATGTAGTATCTTAACTCTATTTGCCATAGTTTTCTTCCCATGAAGTGAGTCTTTTAATTTCATGTCTACAATCAGCATCTGAAGATATCCTTGCACCCAGGAAAATAGAATATGTCACTGCCTTCATTTCTCCCCCAACTATTTGCAAAGAACTAATAGGAATGGATAACATAATCTTTTTTTTTTTGTTTTTTTTTTTTTGCTTTCCACCGACATCTTCATCAACACACTTTTCAACTTCTCCTCACTTTTGTCCATTAGAGTGGTTTCATCCTTATATTTTAGGTTTTTAAAACTTCTCATGGCAATTTTGATTCCAGCACCTGATGCATATAACCAAGCATTTTGTACAATATATTTTGGCATATAAATTAAAAAAATAGGGAGACAATAAAGTTGTTACACTCCTTTTCCAGTCATGGACCATACTAAATGCTGCTTTTTCATATATAAATGGTGCTTTAGGAAGCAAATAAGATGGTCCAGTATCCACATCTCTATGAAAACATAGCACAGTTTGTTATGTTCCATCCAAAGTCTTTAGAATAGTCAATAAAGCAAAAGTGAGTATTTTTTTGGAACTTTCTTGCCTCCTTGTTATCAAGCAGGTGTTGGCAGTTTTTATCTCTGGTACCTCTGCCCCTTCCTAAACCAGCTTGCATATCTGGTATTTCTCTATCCGTATATTGATGGAGTCTAGCTTGCAGTACCTTGAACATTACTTTACCAGCACGTGAAATAAGTGCTATTATTTGATACAGTGTTCACCTGTATAGCCTTGCCCTTTCCTGAGGATTGAAATATACATTGACTGTTTTCAAGTCAAGTGGAAACTGTTGTGTTTTGCAGATTTGTTGGCAAATTATGAGTAACAACATGGTAACAGCATCATTTTGCAAGGTTTTAAAAAAGTAGAATTCCATCATTCCAGCAGTCTTATTATCTGCAAGAATTTCTAGGCTCCATTTATCTTCACTGTCTTGGATGTCTGGGTTTAGATCAGAAAACATGCAATCATATGCATCAGTGATATCAGGCTCCTGCTTCTTTATCTCTTCTATATATTACTGCCATCTCTTCTTAATATCTACTGCTGCTAGGTCCAACCCATCTTTCTATCATGTCCATTTTAACCTGAAAATTTCACTTAATATTGCAAAGCATCTTGAAGAGATGTCTTATCTTTCCCATTTCATTGCCTTGTTCCAGCTCAACACTTCCCATTTAGGTATGCCTCCTTATGTTTTCTTGCTGTTCTCTGAAGCTCTGCATTCAGTTTGACATATTTCCAAACCACCATTGCTGTTTTTTCTCCTTTTTTCCTTAGCCACATCTAAATCCTCCACACACAGCCATATTGCTTTCCTAATCATCATTCCAAATGTAATATTTTCTCTTGCCACCTTCTGAACAATACCATGAACTTCTGTCCATAGCTCTTCAGAAACCCTGTCTGTGAAGTCTAAACTCCTAAAACTGTTCTTTACCTGTAATACATATTCATTGGTCTACCTATCCCTTCTACTTCCGTAATACTCAGTTCTTCTTAACATAAAGGTGTTGACATTGGGATTTACTTACTTCTCCTATGTCTATCTCTCTCTCTCTCTCTCTATATATATATATATATATATATATATATATAGAGAGAGAGAGAGAGAGAGAAAGAGATACATGTGTGTGTGTGACTGTGCACACATACACACACACACACATATACACACACACACATATATATATATATATATATATATATATATATATATATATATATATATATAAACAAAGAATTTACTGCTTTATGTACTCATAAAGCGGTTACCTTTAAAATGATTTGTGCTTTCACAATGAAATACTAAGAAAGTCCAGAAATAATAAGCAAGGTGTGCCACATCTGGATACCTTGTTTAGAGACCTAGTGAAGCAGTGATAAACCCAATTACATTATTACTTTATACGAAAGGGATATGAGTTAATACAGTTCTTCTAGCTGATACAAAAGTAAAACAGTCTGACTAAACTGCCTCTTGGTTCTAGATAGTACTTACCTATGAACCTGTATTCAAGCACTAAAAGAGAAATTGGCTATGCTTAAACTGGCCTACAATGGCAAGTAGCCTAGTACTTACTTATGTGCCTATATGGATCTATTGTGCATAATGAAGTGAAAATTCCTAGCAAAAACATGCAATCTCATCTCTTATGTTAGCTGTTGATCCATAATGGTTTATGCTTTCATAGTATATATCACAGCAAACGAGGCTTATCTTATCTTAATGTTTAGTTTATGTTTGCTTGTTTTAAATATGAACACTCAAGCTTGAAGTACACCAGCTAACTCTTTGATTTTGGTAGAGAATATAGGTATTATATTACAAACATATCTCTCAACCTCTTAGTGCAAGAAATCTAGACAAATACCAATAGAAATGGGGAGGCAAAGGCCCAAATAAAGGGATATATTTAAAATATTACTCTTATAAGCTTAGAAAGTTGTTAGATTAACAGGATTTGTTTTAACATACATGTTCTGAAAGATATGAAATCTGAAACTCAAATGTATGTCATTATTTAGCGACTTCAGTGCTCAGATCATTCCAGTGATTGACCAGAAAAACAGATTTTATAAGGAACAGACCAAAAATATGAGCCAAAAATCTGGACATTCTGCAGAAATCTATTCCTTACCTTATACAGCATATATGACATCATTGATAGGAATGTGACATTTGTAAAGGGCAGATTTATAGTATATCAAAACAGTACTGTAGTGCATGGAACGCGGTGATTATGCTCCAATATTTCAAAAAAGACAAACCTGTTAAGCACTAGAGTGGCGCATGACCCAACCTTAACAATTGTTAAACACCCCCTGCTTAAGTAGTTAAGATCAGATCTACCATGTGGCAGTAAAATCTGCCTGCACTGACCAGTAAATGACAGCAGCAGAACAAAATATTTGTTTCTGCCTGCTGTCTGTACTGGTAACATGTCCCTAAGTTTCTCTAATGAATTTTGAAACTTGCTTGAGTAACACAATTTGTGTTAGCATGTATTTTCTGAAGGATACAGAGTCTGAAACTCCAACATATGTCATTATTTAGTGACTTCAGTACTCAGCTGTTTGTCCAAAAATTAGAGATTTTATGAGGTACAAACCAAAGAAGCAATAATCTGGATGTTCTGCTAAAATGTGGACAGTTTAGAGGCATGAAAAGTAAGTGTACAAGTGATGTATAGCATTACATTGCCTTTCTGACAGTGCCTGCTAAGTGTTTTTATGGCTTAAGCCAGCAAAACACTTTGCTATTTTTTTCCTGCAACTAGTATTGCATGTAGCAATAAAGCTCCAAGCACTACAACAAATGATGATTACGTCACTGATCACAACCCCCTTATTATGTTTTCTCAACATGGATGCCAAGATTCACCTGTCAAGCTTCTCTCGCAAGGTAAATTTCTTGGTATCCATATCTCGAATATATAAGCAGGTTATGATCTGCAACCCAATCATAATCCTCTATGTTATGACATCAAAGTATTTATACCAAGAAATGTTGTGAATTTGATAAAGGTGTTTAAAAAAGGAATTTCCCTGCTAAGTATAATTCTGAGAAGTGACATTCTAAAAAAATGTGAAGCTGTAGCTTTTGTATCAGTGTATCCACAGCTCCAGAATATATTGTTAAATTGTTTCTTTTGATTGACATGCTTGCTCTGGACATGGTATTTCTCTTCCTAACATTGCAATGAAAAACTTTCCATAAACTCCTATGCGACTAAATTAAATTTTGAATACAGAAATACTACGGACATTGCTTACCCAGTTTCCTATAACTTTCTGGCCCAGAGATATAGATCATGTTAGTAGTAAAGTGCATAACAAATGATATGAGCTACACTGAGAATGTACTACACCTGTTTTATTATATGGGCTCTTCAAACTGTACAGAATTATAAAGTATGAATAACAGTACTGGCTGCATAAGAGTTAAGCTAGTATTGTTGCAGTTCACACAAGATTAAAATATAAATGCGTAAGCAGCAGAAAAGCAAATAGGTCATTTCCAGGATTAAAAGAAAATTCCGGATCACTGCCATCAAAATGGCACAGAATGTTTCCATTCAGTCTTTACATGGTATTAATAAAGGGTGTGACATTGGAGTTTTGTTATCATGCTACATTATGTGCTATTAAGTACTCCCTGATGTGGTATACAGTTCATTTATGCATTTTATTTGGTATGCATTGTCTGCGTTGTTATGCACCTGTTTGTCATTCTGCCTTTGGATCCACCACTGGTGATACGCATATATGCTTCCCACCCATGAAGTGCCTTTTCAGAAACTCTGTATTGTTTCTGCATTCCTAGTGTGCTTTCAAACAAATAAATGGTTTCTCCTTCCTCCAAGGGCAATGCATGTAAAGAAACTTCAGTCATATGTTAGGCAGTACAAAGAAGATTTTGTTGGCATTTTTAGACAAGCAACTATTACCGAGCCTGTTCTTTTACAAAGCTTTTAGATCTGTATATAACATACCATGGCAATATAATTTCTTCTCTACTGGGAATAACATTTACTAAGGAAAGTTAGACTGTATAATAATAAAATCCAGCTAAAAAAATGTGCATTTATGTCATTGCTTTAAACTGAAGCTCTCCTGGCCAAATAATACCAATTTCTCATATGTTTATTATTTGCTTATTACCAGAATTGGCTTTTTAAAATCACAGATCCCCATTTTCAGCAAAACCCTCTTTTATTTGATTTCATAGCTGGGAAGACTAAGGCATGAAATGTTCACACCAATTTTACAAATCTCTACCATCTGTAACAGATTTTAAAATGTGACATTTGCACGTTGTTCAAGACCTGTTTCATTTTCAGTTGTATATAACTTTACAGGGCATCATAAAACTAGACATTTTAAGTGTGTACAAATTTCAGCTTTCCTAATGGTGTGCAAGGCATGCCTCCTGCCCTGAAAATGTATAAAATCTTTAAGCAAAATGATGCACGTAATGATTATAGCATGCTGGAAAGATTCTTTTTCAAGAAAATATATCTCATAACATTTTTCCTTAGTCTATTTTCATACAGTTTCTAAAGCAAGCCCCACACTAATTACAGATTGCATTATGTATGATTTTTATCCTGTGTTGTTACTTAGCCAGGATCTGTAGAACTGCAAAAAGTTAGCAGTATGAGATTTTACTGCCAGTTTTCCCATGGATTAGCAACTACTTTTTCCCGGCTGCTTTTCCATGCTAATGTGGATATCACAGTACCCTCTCATCCTTCCTTGCTATTTTTACACTACTTTCAGGTTATCTGATATGAATGTCTCCCCCTTTTTTTAGAAACAATTGTGTTAATTATGCTTTGTCCACATTAGTTAAAAAATACCTAGTACTTGTTAACCAAAACAGAAAAATGACTAAACTAAATGAATCACTTAAAAGAGATTTTTTCCAAACATCTGCTTTAAAAAGGTATCTGTTTTTTTTTTGTTTGCTTGAATATCTGTGCTTACACAACTGCCAAAATCTAAATGTTGCAGAGATAACTATGCTAGTATGTTCATGTAAGAACTAACTGCTGATCATGATAGGCTTTTTTGAATATTTCAGTTAATTAGCTGTCAGAATTCTTGTGGAAACAGCTTGTTGGTAAAACCATTGTATGTGCATCGCAATCCATTGTGGAGGAAGGCTATACATGTGGAAGGTATCTTCTCAAAATCATATTTTTTTTTTTACTTAGTCTCTTTGCATCTGATCGTCAGTTGCTCTCAGGGTCTTCATCTTGTTCACTGGATCTATTGAGCCTAATATCCTCCCTCCACCTTACTCCAACTCATGTTTAGAATCAGCAAGGATACTGAGGCACCCCAAACCCAAAAGCAGCATGCTACTGCTGCTAAGGAGGGTTATTTGGTATGCGGCTATCTTCCCCTCTGCCTTGCACACACACCCATCTCATCTTAGGGAAGGACATGCATTGAACATTACATCTGCTAGATGTTCCCACTAAGTGCTCTGCAGGACAGGTACAAACATACTCCCAACCACACTGTCAAGTCCCCAAGTGACTAATCAAATTCAGATCACCAGAGCAATAGTCAAGTCTCTATCCCTCTATGCCACTGGCACAGGTAAAACAGAGGTTAGTTATCTTAGTGAATATTTGTGCATATAATATCTAATGTGTAACTTATTGGCAGTCCCTAAACTTATATCAGAAACTTGCTGTTGAAGCTTCACAGTGGCTGAGAGGACCTCAACTTACCAAAGATGACCTGTATATTAGGTGTCATGGATATAGTGTCTGAATGGAGAGAAGCCATAGAAAAAAAGTTTTGGGGGACCTATAATTTCAGTTAATGTTGTTGTTTTGTTACTTGAGGACTCTTTGCCATGATTTGTTCAAAATGACATTATTTGCTTTAAGGTTTATTCAACTTTTCTTATAAGAATAGTACAGATATGGAAGGCTTTAAAGTCATTCAGAGATATTAATATGGAATTGATCAACTGTATTCATTGCAGCCAAGTGTTGTATTGGAAAGTTATTAGGCATCTGCAGCCCAAATGAAGAATTACTGATCTTAGTTGTAAATGCTTCCAAACGTCTGTAGTTAAGTATCTGGTTATGCTACAGAACACCAATTTCTACAATCCCAAGGATCAGAAATGGTGAAAATAATGCCCAAAACACAGAAGAGGGAAAATTAACTTTAAATATTTTTCTTTTGTAGGGTGGTAAGCCCCCTGCCCCCCCCCCCACACACACACACACACACACATATCCCAAACTGATACCAACCAACTCTATGGCCACACCAATTTGAAAAGGAGAGAAATCACCAAAACCAGTGAATTATTGTTGGCACACACTTAGAAATCATACCAGCAATGATCTCCTACGGAATACAAATACCAAAGTTATATTTCTTAGTGTTTTTTTTTCCTTTGGGCTACTAATGCTTGAGGGGGTTTCACTTCGATCATCTGTAGAGGAGCCTATGTATGAAAACTGACCAAAACAATTTAATCTAAGTCCATATGAGTGAGATTTTTAAAAGATTAATTGTATCACTTTTTCTATAAGCCGCTGTGGTGCAGCGGTAGCATTGTCACCTCACAGCAAGAAGTTCTCCCGTTCGATTCTCGGCTGGAGTGCCTTCTGTGTGGAGTCTGCATGTCCTCCCCATGGATGAGTGGCATTCGAAAGACATGCATGAATGG
This sequence comes from Protopterus annectens, assembly GCF_019279795.1. Lineage (NCBI taxonomy): Eukaryota > Metazoa > Chordata > Ceratodontiformes > Protopteridae > Protopterus > Protopterus annectens. The sequence goes on from NC_056740.1 coordinate 245,203,511, forward strand.
GAGTGCCTTCGTTGAATGTGGGGCATTGGGCTGGCACCTCGGCACCATAAAAATTGACTGCCAATCATTAGCGGACCAGAGTTCCGCTGTGGTGACCCCTAACCAGGAAAAGACAAAAGAAAACACAATTGTATCTCTTTTTCTAGTCCTGCCATTTGATCCTTTTTCCATGGATAAAGATCATCTGGTGGCGCCATAATAGAATTGATGTGTCCAGAATTTCTTTTAAAATGGTAACTGTCGTTAGCACTTCAAATGCCTGATGTCTATGTTTAATGTTTAGCCTTTGTTTAATATGAGGGTTTATGGCATGTTGGAATTAGACTAAGGTGAGGTACATTGCATAATGTTGATTTTAGCTATTTAATAAATCAGGGTTCAGAGAAGCTCTTAACAGATGGAGAACTGTGAATGTGCATGCCTACATCCTTAAGTGTGATCATCCTCATTTCTTAGTGTTACTGGATGACAAATCTTCCAGTTTCTTTTGCGTCTCATATAAAGTCAAACCTCATGTTTTGTGTTTTATTTAATCATATATATAACAGGAAGGTGGCATGTGAAACAAATCAAACACCCATACCTCTCAACTCTACAAATTTTTCCAGAATGTCCAGATTTTTGTTTTATATTTCAGTCTGCCCCTCATAAAAGTTATGGTTTTCTGGCAAATCATTGAGAATTGAAGCCACTAAATAATAACAAACATTTGAGTTTCAAACTTCATATCATTCGGATAATGTATGCTAATGCAAAAGCTTTTAGTATATTAACTTTCTATGTTTATAAGTGTAACATTTAAACATTGGCCCTGTATTTGGGCCTTCGTCCTCCCATTATTTTTGGCTTTGTCCAAATTTCTAATGCTTTCACAGGTTGAAAGACATGCAAGCACCACCCTTGGAGAGAAAACATGAGACTTCACTGTATTTGCAGTCCCATCACACAGAGGTTTAGCACTTTTCATTTCTAGACTTGAATCACTAGGTCTACCCAAAGGGGCTTATAAGTAACCTGTAGCAGGTTTTGCTAAGATGAACATTGTTTGATGGCTAGAAATTTGGAGTCCTTCAAACTGTGTGACATGCCTTATCCTGATGGGTTTGCTAGGAATGTTAATATGTTACTAATTTGTTGATATTAACATTTAGCACTGACATTTCTGTATAGCACTGTAGCACCTCTTGAAATGGTTGGCATTCATGTAGGGAACTGACTTGACAGCATAAAGCAGACATCTTTAGTGAACGTTCATCTAAGCAAAACCCACAAATGTTGAAACAAGGAGTTTCGAAAAGTTATAGTTGGCCAGCCATCAGGAAGCCAACGGCTGATAGCTAAAATGTACTTTTCACCATTACAACCCCCCCAAAAATAAACATAAAAATAAAAACAAATCGACAAACAAAATAAAGTGGGGGGGCTTCGCCCCCCCAGACACACCCCAACATGGGGGGCTGTGCCCCCACACCCCCCTACTTAAATATACCAACTCCAAGATCGCACCACAGTGGAGGACTGTCATAACATTACACAGGGTGAACGTCAAAACCGCACCACAGTGGAGGACTGTAAGAACAGCTAGACAGGGTGAATGTTCTGACATCAGCCGTTGGCTTCCTGATGGCTAGCCAACTATAACTTTTCGAAACGCCTTGTTTTGACATTTTGAAGTTTTGCTTAGATGAACATTCACTTAAAAGCTGTTGATCATGTCGTACTCGACATTTTAAGCATTCCTTCATCTAATAGGGAAACTTGTTTTAAGATGGAGGCCAGGATTCTCCTTGGTGTGTCCTCTAGAGAAAGCCATAACTGATGCCCTTGCTCATGATTTTCAAGTCTGAGTTTAAGTAAGATTTATTATAGTGTCTATAAAGTAGGCACTTTATCTAAAATAAGGTAAAAATAACACAACACACATACACACAATTTAAATCAATAATATCTTTAAAATAGCAAGACAGGGACCAGTTAAAGCATACAAGATATGTAATATGCTGAAGCAATCTTCTTCTTCTTCTTTTGGCTTTTCCCGGTTAGGGGTCACCACAGAGGATCACCTGTCCGCTCATGAGTGGCAGTGGAGTTTTACGGTGTCGAGTTGCCAGCCCGATGCCTAACCTTCCACAGAAGGTACACACACGCACTCACACCTAGGGTCAATTTAGAGCGTTCAATCCACCTACAGCATGTCTTTGGGATGTGGGAGGAAACCCACATGAATATGCTGAAGCAATATGGTAGAAAAATACAAGCCTGTTGAAGTGCTCAGTACATGAGAAGAAATCTCAGAAAGGTATGATTTAAAGAATTACATGAAATCACTCAGCAGTGGGATCCATCTCATCAATCTTGGTAGCATATTCCAAAGTCATGAGTCCCTGATAAGCAAATGAGTGGGCCCCAGAGGATGTCAAGTGCATGTTCAGAATTACCAGTAACCCCTGGTGGCCAAGCAGTGGGGGGGGGGCAAGATGGCCAATTCCACGGTGACAGTTCTTGAAGGTAGGGCAACCAAAATCATGCAGGACCAATTAGAGTATGATGAATGTTATGATTCAAGATCTGACTAGTAGCCAAATCAGATTATAGAGAATCAGCATAGATGATAATAACAAGGTACCCTCACAAGGGGCAAGGTGGCATAGTTTTGCATTAACTGAATATTTTAGAGTAGCCCCATTCCAGGAATTAACTTAAGGTGTGAGGAGACTGTTCATGTACTACCAAAGCAAGATCTACAGGCAGTACATGACTCTTAATGAGGGCAATGTTGTCAAGGTGGAAACAGGATGATTTGATGTCAACTGAATCCTGTACATAACAGTCTGTTATAAAACATAATTTCACACTTTCAACACAAATTCAAGATTGTCACACTATAGATTATTTTAAAGGAAGAGAAAGCTGGATAGAACAACTATTGCCTTACAATACGCTGCTGTGTTGGAAAGTAAATTTTGTTGCTTTTCATTCTTTATTATGTTCACTTGTTTGTTTGCAGAGAATATTTTTCCAGTTTGTTACTTTTTCTTTTTCCTTTAATACTAAAAGGTTTTGCTTAAAAGAGAAAACTAAACTTTTGTCTTGTTGAGTCATAGGAACTAGAAGCATTAAATTACCTGTGGACTGTGGGAGGATCTAGGAAACCCACTCATCCATCCCCTTTCTGATAGTGGCAGGCAGTAGATGGTTCAGAAAACAGGCCTTTTTGAAAGGTTGACTTTCCCTCACTTTTTCCCTGGGTATTATTGTTTTAAGAGTGAGGTGGTGGTGCTGCGGTAGCATTGTCACCTCACAGTAAGACGTTGTCCGGTTTGATTCTCAGCTAGAGCGTCTTCTGTGTAGAGACATGCGTGAATGGGCATACCTTCATTGAAGATTGTGCGTCAGAGCCGACAACTCGGCACGTAAAAATCTACTGCCAATCATTAGTGGACCGGAGTTCCGCTGTGGTGACACCTAACCAGAAAAAGCTGAAAGACACAACAACATTGTTTTAAAAGTGAACTGAGTAATAATGCCACTTTATTTGTTATGGTTGTAAGTAAGCAGAAGTCTGTAATACTGCTCTTGAATTTAATAAAGAGTTGCAGAACATCATTTCATACAAATAAACAAAAAAAAAAAACAAGAAAAACTGTCTGAAATAACCACAAAACTAATAATCCACAAGAGGCATCTCAGAAGGGAAACCGCCACTCCACCAAGCTAAAATTAATTTTATTCAACGCACAAAATAAAACATTAACGCATTAACATATCACCACATTTTCATCTTAGAACCAGACTTCTTCAGATGTATCAAAAACAATTCAAAATGCATCCATTTATACAGGAAACCTGACTAGAACCACCAATGAAATAACACTAGTAGTTTTTCAATTAATTTTTCAATTAACTTAAGAAATACTAAAATCCTACACCACAAAATATATTTTTAAAAATATTACTTTAAAAGTTGTAAAACATTTTAAACACATCCTATTACCTCAATATATTAAATCTAAATAATACTCTATAAATAAATAATATAATCAAATAATCATTAACTATAAAAGTTCAAAGCATATACAAGTTCATCTATTTTATCTTTAGACTCTATCTAGTGTCAAAATCTAGTATAACATCAATATAAAATTAAAAAAAAACTATATAATTTATAATGTTAAAACTATATAATAACATGGTAAAATATGATAAATAAACAAAATCATCCCCTAAATAATAACAATAATAACAATAACAATAATAATATCTACTGAAGCATACAAATTAAGTATAAAATATAGATGTGGAATATAGGAGAGACATAAATAACCTTGCAAAACTATAAAAACTATAAAAAACTAATATCATACAGCATTCATAATCTAGCAGCTGGGGAGGCTGCGGTGGTGCAGTGGTTAGCATTGCTGCCTCACAGCAAGAGGTTCTCCGTTTCGATCCTCAGCTGGGGTGCCTTCTGTGCGGAGTCTGCATGTCCTCCCTGTTATCGCGTGGGTTTCCTCTGGGTGCTCTGGTTTCCTCCCACATCCCAAGGACATGCTGTAGGCGGATTGGACACTCTAAATTGGCCCTAGGTGTGTGCATGTGTGTGCCTTCTGTGGAAGGTTGGGTGCCAGGCTGCAACTCGACACTGTAAAACTCCACTGCCAATCATGAGCGGACAGGTGATCCACTGTGGCGACCCCTAACCGGGAAAAGCCGAAAGTAGAAAAAGTAGAAGAAGTCATAATCTAGCAGCTCTAAGTGTCAACACAGGGGCTAGGGAGACAGTTTAATTTAATCTAGGGACCCCATTGGCTTCCAAGATAATCTGCCAATACAGCTCTTTATATTTGATTTTACTTTCTCATACCTCCCCCCCCCCCCCAATAACCACTGGTATTTCTTCTAATACAAAAAATAAAAACCTAGCTGAATCGCACACCAGTGTCTGTACAAGGCCTTATTTTCATTCTTAGTTTTAATCTCATAACTGTGTTCATATATCCTTCTTCTAAGTTTCCTTTTGATTCTACCAATATAAAATGCATTACATCCCTCACACAATGCAATGTAAATCACCCCAGTGGTGTTGCATTTAGTATATGTCTTACCAGCGATATATTTATCTCTACCCATAATGCATACACCATCAGCATTAAACATATAGGGACATTGAGGACAGGACCCACATTTAAACGTACCTGACATTTTATGCCTACCATTACTTTCTAATAAATCATTTATATTACAATGGCGGATTTAGGCTTTGGTGCAGGGGCGCGCGCCCTCCCTCTTTTTTGAGAACCCACTGTACAACCTTGAGTAAAAAAAAAAAAAATAAAATAATAATAAAAAAGTTCTTTTAATTGTCTCGATTGAAATTGGAAAATGAACTACCAAAGCAGTGCACAGTTGAGAGATTAACACTTTCCGCAGTATGTTTTCTCATTTCAACTCACAGATATTTTATTTTATTGTACGCTATGTATTTGTTTTCTGTTTGCGTCGCAAGTCCCAGCGGAAGACCTAATTGGAGGAGACAGTCAGGCGATCTGATCATACTAAGATCTGGAGTGGCTCTTCCAACTTCATCTCACATCTTGACTGAGAAACCACTCAAGAGGAACTTGTCTAAATAAGATGCAGGGTAAAGAAGACAGGTATTTAAAGCTATTGGTTTACTGCTGCTACAGTTTGTATACTGTCATCATTTTTAACTATATGTTCATTTCTTGTACAAAAAAAAACCCCCACATTACTACACCTTGAAGTCCTACTATTTCATTTGCTATACTTTTAAATGTGATAGCGCTAGCCATTTTTGATTTGCGATTATTTGCAAAAACTGTGTTGCACCAAATGCCAAGTCAATTCGCCTATGCATTTCTTTAGTTTTTCCATAGCTATTTAGCCCAGCCTTTCACTTCACTTTTCAGCCCAAATAAAGAAACATGCATGAAGACTTAGATGCACACGTTACGTTTGTATTTCTTTATTTTACTCAGAAAAAGCTGTTCAGGAATTTCTTGTATTTTTTTTTCAAGCAGTTCTAAAAGTGCAATAAGTCAGGAAACAGAGGAACTCTGCAGCTAGTGGGAAGTTTTGTGGATTTAATTTTGCAGGTACAAGAAATCATCTAGTTAACCAATTAATAAAGTGTAAGTGCCTTTATTGAATTATTTCAGATTTTGCCTGGTAAACAGCATACACAACTTAAAAGGGCGTTCAAGTTGAGTGCTTTCATTCTAAAACGGTGTTTATGTTATCTACAAAAACTAGTCAGAAATCGTGCAGGCATAGTATTCTCCTTGACTGGCACAACAGACAGACTAACTAGGTGCCGATTTGTGACATATTTTATAGAATAAAAATATGCATTATTCTCTGTTTTATTTCATACTTGTGACAGTGCATTTCAGGCATGGATTTTGCATGTAAAGTGTGAAACTTATTTTGTGTTCACTTCGATATACAATATGAATGATTGTTTGTCAGGAAGTCGTTGGTCTATTGCTCAACCTTGCCTCTTGAATTTTTAAATTCAGTAAGTCAGCTTTTCTGATGCTAATTGTGGTCTCTGTTGTAGACTTGTTAGGTAAACAGTATCTGTTATTTTTTTTTCACCCAAGAGGCTTGATTTGTATTCAGCCAGGATGGAATTCCTCTACATCTAAATCGTTTCAGTCTTTCTAATTTCTTGTGGGCAAATCTAGCAAAGGAAATTAATTTCCTGTAAACATGTTATGTGACTAACAGCATAACAGTAATTAAGTTACTTAGGTGTATAATGGAATGCTATTTTTGAGTCAGTTTATTTTTGCCAAGTATATTTTGAGCATTCTGATTTGCTGCTTTTACAATATATGGTGTATGCAGTTTGCATTAGTTTTATAATATATAATATAGGGATGTGTTTCTGATTTGCCATGCACTAATATTATTTTGATTTAAAATTGTATTTTTTATACATATGTTAACCAGACAAGCCCACCAAACACAATTATCCTTATTCTGGGATGACCCAGGAGAATGGCTTGGGTAAGTGATTTGCTCATAGTCAAATGGCAGGGGAACTGAAGGTAGAAGGAATGATTTCTTGTACCTCTGGTTACAGGAAGTAGCGCATTAACAGTTCAGACTCTATCCTTTTTGCTGCCAGATGTTACTCCCTTTACATGGTATTATATAATATACAGCTTTGTTTTCTTTTCACACCACCAACTTTACATGTAGTATTAACTTCCCCAGAGTTTGCAGACTTGCCTTGTTTCTTGTAAAGTTCTGCTTTTCTGGTAAATCACTGAGGATTACAGCCAGTCAATAATGCCACTTGTTAAAGATTCATACTTCTTACTGTTTACAAAATGCAAGTTGATGCAAAACCTGCTGTTCTTGTAATTGTTTTATGTGAATTAGAGTTTGTTTGTTTGTGTCTTTCGGCTTTTCCCGGTTAGGGGTCGCCACAGCGGAACTCCGGTCCGCTAATGATTGGCAGTTGATTTTTACGTGCCGAGTTACCAGCCCTGACGCACAACCTTCAACAAAGGTACGCCCATTCACACGTCTCCACGCAGATAACGCTCTAGCTGAGAATCGAACCGGACAGCATCTTACTGGGAGGCGACAACGCTACCACAGCAACACCACCGTAATATTTGAAAACTGACCCTAATTTTTTGCCTTTGTCCCCCCCATTATTTTTGTTTTTGTCCACACATTATGAGGAAAGAAGTTAAATATGAAGGTCTTGTGGCTATATCCAGCTTAAGACTCTTTCCCTGGTCTTAACTGCTTGTTGGGTAATTTACAAATTTATCATATAAAATAATTTCCTTTAACTTAACGTGTAATAGCATAACTTAGACAAATATATGAAAATGCTAGATGAGGTCTGTTTTCAGGCAGTCATGTTTTTTTTCTAAGTGTATTTTAGGTATTCAGATTTGCTGCTTCTGTAGTGCTCTCTGTATTTAGTTATTTTATTATGCATAACTTATTTGAGGGTTTGTTTCTGCTTTCCATTTTATTAATTTTACTGACACTTCAACTGATTTTAATTTATATCCTATATCATTTTCTAAACACCTTCCTACTTGAAAAAAAAGCAAAGGTAAAGACCAATGGATGGGAAACTGGAAATTCAATCCTGGTCTGGCCCCCATGTCTTTGATAGGCAGAGGCAGGCAGTGATATGCAAACTAACATACCCCACCACATAGCTTTTAGAAACTTCCTAACATACCCCCTCAATAAATGCACAATACACGAGAACACAAATGGATTGGAGTGACTAGGATTGGATTGCGTGGCTAGGCTTATAAGGGCCCTAGTCATTAGCCTAGTATATACCTGTGACTATATTTACAGATGATGTTTGTTTTATGTCGTCATTTGCACAGCAGAGGCTCCTCATTTAATATAAATACATTTCTGGACATCATATAGTGAAGACTTGTTTAACTGTTTTAGTAATTGTTAAGTAATTACACTGTAAGATCACTGATGACATATGCTAAAGACTACCTCCATGAACTTTAGGAAAGTAACCGAAGCAACAGTCTGACTGAAACACAGTGCAAAAAAAGTAATGTTTGTGTGTGATACAGCTGTAATTATTATTGCAAATTTCCAGGACATAATACATGGAATTAAATATGGGAGTGCTGCCAGATACTTGTGTGAATGGTATGCTACAGTGAATGTACCACATGCATTTGACAGACTTGTTTGTTATATTGAGGTGTTCATCTTGATCTGCCAAACAATTGTGCAGATGGCATACTGTATTGTTCATAGCACATGCATACATTTAACAGCCCTGCATATCACATCAGGATGATCCTGTATTTCACATATATGCAGCATCTCAATTGCTTGTTATGAAGGGAGACATCATAATCCATCCAGCATGTGTCTGCAGCACCTAAAGATGCAGTGTGAAAAGCTGCAGATGAGTGAAATAAAGATACAAAATGCTCCATCAGCCATCCAGATCTCTATACCTCTACAGTATTTCCTTCTTTCTTTTCAGTAAAACAGTTTGCATAATCCAGGCAGCTAAATCCAGGACATTACGACTTCCACACTTGTGTGCATGTGGGGTCGGGGGGGCTTTCAGACCGATGAAGCAGCTGTAGAGTATATACAGTGTTACCTGCAGTGGTACTGTTCCAGGTTCAATTAACTCTCTGGACACCAGCAGTCAGAAGGAGAAAAAAATGAACAGCAGTTGCTGGTTTATATACTTGGAAGGAGTATGCTTTTCACTATAATTCTGCCATATGCAGCTCGCCAAAAAGCCCATAATCTAAGTAGACAGCAAAGGGTGAAAAGCTAGAGTGCCCATGCTCATTGTGGGAAAGGAATGGCATCACTGCCACTAGTATGAAAAGAGGATGACAACACTGTCTCCAGAGTGACCTACAGATGGCAGGATGCCACAAACTGTGATGCCAAAATGTCTGGAGTCAATGTGGTTTGAATCCTAGTACTGCCAACCAGTGGTGAAGTAATAGCAAGAAAGTGCACACAAGTCTAGCTCAAAGCAACCTGGCTGAAACAGCAAAAAAATACATATATGTCCTTTTCATATATGCTGTCAGAGCATTTCAAAGTGGCCTTTTAACAGCCCACTAAATCCCCGTGTTTTACTTACCAGCCCTTTCTCACTGGCCTACCTTTCAGACTGCGCCCCCCCCCCTTCTGTAAATTCCTGGATACGCCACTATATTAGGACCTTTCTTAAAAATGCGTTTTAAGGGTTTATCAAAAATAATAGGCAAATCAGATAGACTTGCAAATTTTCCCATCCTTTTTCAATAACATGTCTAATAAACCATGCATCCCCATTGAAATTTCTCACAAAAGCACCTTCTTTCTGCAGACAATACCCATTCTTGATTTTTGTTGTGGAAACATCAAAATCTTTCCCCAACAGGGGTACAACCTTATCTTTCCTACCATTTAAAACTTCATGCCTAACTTCATGTATAAGTTTATCAGGTCATCCTCTCACCCTAAACATGCCTTCTATGAATTCACATTCTCAGCTGAAATCTGTATCATCGGAAGTCATCCTGCTCCTCCTTACATACTGATCCTTGACTATGGTTCCTCTTCTGATGAGAGGGGTGTGCAATTGTAAAGTAAAGATAAGAATTAGAAAATGTTTACTTCTTGTACACTGTAGACCTAAACCTCTTTTTATCTCTTTATGTAAAGTGATGTCCAAATAATCCAACTTATCATAATTAATATTATATGTAAACCTCAAAAAAAAAATAGTTGTATTGGAAATGTAATTAAAAAACTCCTTAATGTTTTCTTCTGTGTCCATCTAAAATAAACAAATATCATCTAGATATATGTATAAATTCCAATGACCTATATATGATAAGATGATATTTATTACGGTAGATATAGTAGATTTGTTCACTTCTATATCCCATGAACAAGGGATGGAATAGTTTCAGGAAGCATTGGTGGAAAAAGGAGATTTACAAATAATGAGTTTCAAACCTACCTAGAGCTGATGGAATTGGTTTTGAAAAATAATTTCATACATTTTGAAGGGGGATTTTTGCAACAGATCAGGGTAGCCATGGGTACAAGATGCGCACCCACTTATGCCAATATTATTTTATCTTTTTGGGAACAGAGGTATATATTTAATTCTGTGTATGTAGGTAGTTGAAATTTATACAAATGATATCTACATGATATCTGCTTATTTTGGGAGGAGACAGAATAAATATGTAAGGAGTTTTTTAATTACATTTCCAATACAACTAATTTTTGGAGGTTTACACATAATAATTATGATAAGATGGATTACTTGGATGTCACGATCCATAAAGATAAAGGGAGGTTTAGGTCTATAGTGTACCAGAAGGAAACTTTTTCTAATTCTTATCTTTACTTTACAAGTGCATACCCATTTCATCAGAAGAGGAGCATAGCCAAAGGTCAGTATGTAAGGGGGAGTAGGATGACCTCTGATGATACAGATTTCAGTTGGGAATGTGAATTTATAGAAGGCATGTTTAGGGAGAGAGGCTACCCTGATAAACTTATACATGAACTTAGGTGTGAAGTTTTAAATGGTAGGAAAGATTTTGATGTTTCCACCGGGTCTATATTACCTTGTTGAAAGGCATTTTCATAGAATGCCTTTTCATCAACACATAAACAGTGAAGTCCAAACCTTTGAACAGCCACTTCAGCAAATTTTTTCCCAGGAGAAAAAAACTCTTGGGCATCGTCGGGAATTTGTCCTTTTCTCCACTGTAGTGAAATTTCAGAGTTGGTATATTTAGTTAGGAGTGGTGTGGGGGGGTGAAGCCCCACACTTTGAGGGTATGAGAGTTTGTTTGGTTGGCCAAGTGATTTTTTTTTCCCCTGGGAAAAAAATTGCTGAAGTGGCCATTCTGAGTTTTGGGAGTTCACTGTTTATGTGTTGATTAAAAGGAGGTCAGTGAAAATGTCTTTTGAACAGGTAATATAGAACCATTTTCACCAACAAACATCAAGAAGGGGTATTGTCTGCAGAAGAAGTGACAAAGTTTAATGGGGATGCATGGGTTATGAAATATTATTGAAAAAGAATGGGAGACATTTGCAAGTCTATCTAATTTGGCTATTATTTTTTATAAACCCTTAAAATGCATTTTTAAGAAAGGTCCTAATATAAAGGATTTATTAGAAAGCAATAGGTTAGATATGAATTATGGTAGGCATAAAAAAGCATGGACTTTTAAATGTGGGTCCTGTCCTCAATGACAATATATGTTTAAGGCAGGGTATGTACATTATGGGTAGAGATAAATACATCGCTGGTAAGACAGACACTAATTACAACACCAGTGGGGTGGTTTACATTGCATTGTGTGAGGGATGTAATGCATTTTATATTGGTAAAACTGAAAGGAAACTTAGAAGAAGGATATATGAACACAGTTATGAGATTAAAACTAAGAATGAAAATAATGCCTTGTACAGACACTGGTGTGTGATTCAGCTAGGTTTTTATTTTTTGTATTAGAAGAAGTACCAGTTAATATATGTCTATATTTTATTGCACTGAAGCTTTAGTTAATCGAATAACTAAAGCTCAATCTTGTAATATCGATAGGTAAAATTGTCGAACGGCCAATTCAACCAAGAGAAACACTTCCCTTGGCCGAATCAAAAAAAAAAAAAAAACTTTACATCCGTACCAACTTCGAGATTGCTCAAAATTGGAGAAATAGGCATACTCCACATAATGGCCAAGGGAAGTGTTTCCCTGGGTTAAATCGTCCATTTGACAATTTACAATTTTGATATTACAAGTTCCAGCTTTACTTATTCGATTAAGTAAAGCTTCGATCTTGTAATATAGAACCGTGGATATTGGGGGGGACATGGGAGACTAAAATCAAATATAAAGACTTGTATTGGCAGATTATCTTGGAAGCCAATAAATTCCCTGGATTAGACAAGACTGTCTCCCTAGTCCCTGTGTTGAAACTTGGAGCTGCTAGATTATGACTGCTGTACAATATTATCTTTGTATAGTTTGGTAAGGTTGTTTATGTCTCTCCTCTATTCTACATCTATATTTTATACCTAATATGTATGCTTCACTAGATATTAATTTTTTTTTAGGGGATTATTTTGTTTATTTATTATATTTTATTATGTTATATAGTTTTAACGTTGTAATTAATATATATTTTTTTTATTTTATATTGATGTTATACTAGATTCTGACACTAGATAAAGTCTAAGGATATGGTAGGTTAACATATGCGCTTTGGACTTTTATATTCAATGATTACTTGATTATATTATTTATATACAGAGTATTATTTAGATGTAATATATTGAGGTAATAGGATGGGTTTAAAATGTTTTACAACTTTTAAAGGAATGTTTTTAAAAATATATTTTGTGGTGTAGGATGTTAGTATTTCTTAAGTTAATTGAAAAATTACTAGTGTTACTTCACTGGTGGTTCTAGCTGGGTCTCATGTATAAATGGATGCATTTTGAATTATTTTTGACACATCTGAAGAAGTCTGGCTCTAAGGTGAAAACAGGGTGATACATTAATGTGTTAATGTTTTATTTTCTGTGTTAAATAAAATTTATTTTAGCTTGGACAACTGGTTATTGTCCTTCCAAGGTGCCTCTTGTGGATTATTAACATGTCATACAAACATATAGTAGATATGGTATACTGATGTGCTTGCCTAACTTTATGTTGCCCTGATTTTACATAAATATTTATTGTGAAAATGTATTTCCAGTTATTAATGTTTATTCTAAGTCTTATAGTTTAATAAAGTTACTCCCATTGCAGTTGGTGAGGTTTTTTTTATCTCTGTAGTAGGTTCATGAACAACATACAATATGACCACAAATTATCTCAGATCATGTATTACTTTTCTGCAGAACACAAAAAAAATCTGCAAGATAAATACTTAAATACACTGACCAGCTACATGTGGAATTCTCCACAATCAACCACATTTGTGATCCCGTATATAACAATAAAACAGCACTTAGTTATGTAAAAACTCTGCTGAAAACACTTCTTCGTGTTTTGAGCTCCTCATGAAACCATTAAGCTTAAGTTTCATGTAGTGAAAAGGACTCATAATGCCGAGTAAAAGCCCTTCCTCACCCTTAGTCGTAATAACACACAAAGTCATTACAACAAGGAAGAATGAAAAGCATATGAAACACAAAAAAAATGAGGACAGACAGTAACATGAAATCTACCCAGGTTCATAAATCTATAAGGTACACATCACAACATGGAACTGTTGAAATATTTTAGTATTTTGTGAACATATAGGTTCATAGGTGTGTACTAGGCTAATGGTCCTGGAGCCTTTGCAAGCCTAGCCCATAGGATTACCCTGGCATCGTACCATCCGACATTAGTTCCCAGTACCTCTGTCAAGTAGAGCCACTGGAGTAATCCCCGGGGTGAAATTTCTATCTCCCATCCACTCATCAAGATTTCTCTTGAAGAGGGCCAGTGAGGTGCTCTGTTTGACGAGTATGGGAAGTCTATTCTATAGCATGGGCAGTCTCTGGGTTATGAACCTGCCGCTCCAGTATGTTCTATTGATTGTGACAATGAGGTTGAGGTCTCCAGAGTGTGTGGTGCGGAGGGATTGGGCAAATGTACAGAATTTGAAGAATTGGTTATGACAGGAACACGCAGATCTATGGGTTAAAGATAAAATAAATTCCAGTTCATCTGCCACAGCTGAAGTGCTCAGAAAGACATACTGTGAGTGGCCAATAAGAAAAAAAAGGTATCAGTATGCATTTACCATTCTGGAAGCACAGATTGTATAAGCTATACCAGAAATGACAGTCACGCTAATTCACAGAATAAAGTGTTTACATGTACAGATCTGTCAAATTAATTTTTTTGTGTCATTGTTTTATTTAGCAGACATTAAGACCTTTGAATTATGGTAGTAAAGTGTTGCAATGCATAAATAATACCTTGATATGTTTTGCTAGTTTACAGGGTGTAAAATGTAAAGTCAATGCTGCATTTTAAAAGTGACAGTGCAGTCAAAAGTTAAGATCCCATGCAAGATAAGAGTACATCATAAATATTATGTGTCATTAAAGCCACAGGATCAAACTTGTATAAAGGCCAGACAAATTGTTTGTTGTTGTTCTTCTTATTTTGGCTTTTCCTGGTTAGGGGTTGCCACAGCAAAACTCCGGTCCGCTAATGATTGGCAGTAGATTTTTTACAGGTGCCAGCTCAACGCCCAACCTTCAGTGAAGGCATACCCATTCTACACATGTCTTTTGAAAGCCACTTGACCGCGGGGAGGACATGCAGACTCCACACAGAAGGTGCTCCAGCCAAGAATCGAATGGGAGAACCTCTTGCTGTGAGGCAACAACGCTACCGCTGCACCACCTCGGCTTCAAAATCAGATCATTTCAACTCTAGTAATAAATGTGTATGCTATATGAAAAAACATCACATACTCGTATTAATGGCAGACAAGTAATGTTCCAGAATCAAATCAGTTCAACTCTAGTAGTAAATCTGTATATGTAAACAGTTCAAGACTGTATATATTTCATTCAGAAATTGTGGTTTATCAAGCACACCAGAGACACAGTCTTACATAACTAAGTTATCAGATTACAAGTCAGCTCAGTGAACTGAATTAAAGATGGTTCTCTTCCTATTTTATCCAAGAAAATTGTAGACAGTAATAATAAATCCTTGCAGCATTTAGTACTGAAAAAAATAAACATCAGCTAAAGGAATGGCTATGTGAAGACAGTGGGCACAAACTTACACACTGAAGAGTAAATTATGACCTGAGGGTCACAGAATAAATGTAGAAAGTTCAACAGTTAAGATTGATTTTATAGAGGTGCAGAAATGCAAAAAATGTTAAAATATTAACACAGTGTCAGATTACTACTTTAGTTTCATTTAAGGTTATGGCAGGGAAAAACAATGCCACTGAGGTTTCCATTTGGTTTAATAATAAAGTTATAGCCTTTCCATTTCACTGTAATACATTATCAGCTCAGTTGCAGACTTGCAAAAATGTATTTATTAGCAAAATTGGTTTAGTTCACTATAATATATTATCAGTTTGCTTACGACTTACAAGAATTCATTATCATCATTTGTTTATTTCATGCAGAAATGTAAATAAAGTCAGTGCAACAAGCAGTGCTATCAGTTTATAATTGTTATAGTTGCAAATGTTATTTTAAGGACCTGATACAGCTTTTTTTGTGCTTTACAGATATTGTTCCAGGTTGATTTTAAATACAGTCAAGAAAAATATTACATCAGTCACACAGCCTTGCACAAGAAATGGGAAATGGGAGATTTGGGAAGCTCAAGTATACAATCAAAGGACTTTAGAGAGGCCCTGCCAATACTGCAACAGTGACTCGGACAATGCAGAGTAAGGCCTAAACTTGGCAAGAGCTGTGGTGCACAACTCAAGTGCATTTCTTCAATGTTTGTTTAAATGTGTCCTAGTTATCTAAACAAAAGCTTTCTTTAAAGTTAAAATGTATATACAGCAAATGTGCATTTCTTCAATGTTTGTTAAAATGTATTTCAGTTATCTAAATTATTTAAAGTTAAAATGTATATACAACAGAAGTACTTTTACGTAGATTAGAGTTAAACAATTGTATAACAGTACTAGTTTTCAATTGAAATGTGTTTTACTTATCTAAAATCTTAATGTTAATATATGTGTGTGTGTGTATATATATATATATATATATATATATATATATATATATATATATATATATATATATACATATATATCAGATGTACATTTATGCATATTAGAGGAAAAGCAACAGTACCCGTTTTCAGTTTGTGCTTTTATCTGTACTCAAATAATACTGACAGAAAAATGTATTTCTTTACTAGTAGTTTAGTCCCGAGACTATAATATTACCAGATTTCAGTTTGTTTTTATCTGTGTTCAAGTAATTAAAGGGGCTGATAAAGGGGGCCCATAGTTGTAATGGACAGAGCATTTTATGAAAATCAAATTGAAACATTGCTGCTTAATAGAAGTGTTTATAGCATTATAGACAGTGATACTGTCAATATAAAAGATAAGGTGAGTAAACTACTTAATGAATGTCTAATGGATGAATGGATAACTATTGAACAGTATAACTATTTTTGGTACCGCATTCAGTAATACCCTTAATTCAAGGGATTCCACAAATTCACAAGAACCCAACCAGCCCACCCCTGAGACCAATAGTCTCGGGAAGGGGTTGGTTGACTGAGCCTATATCTATGTATATTGAAACACAATTGAGACCTTTGGTCAATAAGAACACCATAATTCTAAGTGATACTAAACAATTTTTGATAGATTTATTTGAACTTATCAGAACTAGTAGTTACAATAATGGTTCTGTTATGATGGTAACTATGGATGTAAACTCCCTATTTACATCTATGCCCAATATTGTGGGTCTGGAGATGTTGAGGGAATACTTAACTAAGGATGGAACATATACTAGAAGCCGGATACAATTAATATGCTTACTTATGGAACAGGTTCTGATAAATAATGTGATGTTATTCAACCACATAGTGTACAGCCAAAAAGAGGGAGTGGTCATGGGTACATCTAGCGCAAACAGTTATGCCAATATAATTATGGCCAATTGGGAGCAGAAATATGTGACAAAGGACAGATGGCAACAGGTCGTCTTCTATAAACGTTTTGTGGATGACCTTTTTCTGCTTTGGAAAGGGATGCAACAGGAATTGCTGGCCTTCCACGATGAGTTGAATAGGAGTACTTCCTTCTTAAAATCCGAGTTGAAATTTTCACATAACATTAGTGATTTCCTTGATGTTAGGGTATATAGAGCTCTAAGAAGGGAATGGTCCATGGAGGTTTATAGGAAAAGTTGCCATAGGAACACATTTGTACATAGAGATAGTATCCATCCCCAGTACATATTTAAAAATGTAATAAAGGGGCAGGCCTTAAGAGTGTCTAGATTGACAGCAGAGGAAGACACATTTCAAGAGGAAGTGAATGAACTTTGTACAAGGTTCAGAAAAAGAGGCTATAAGGATAATGACATCAGTGGTACAGTTAATGAGATCCAAACACTGAGAAATACAAGTGGGAAACCATACTTCTCACATAGAGAAGAGACATAATTAGTATCAAATGACCCTGTTTGGAATAGAATGAGAATATCTACTAGTTATACTAGTAATGTTAATGTTATGAAAGATGTGGTAAGGAAGTATTGGCCAGTATTGACACATGAACCCCGAATTAGGGAAATTGTAGGGGATAACCCAATTCCCTATTTAGAAATAAGAAATCCTTAAAAAGATTACTATGTTATGGGCCCAATACCACTAATAAATTTAAACATCCTGACACAGATAAGGAGTACACATTTAGGGTTACAGCTAATTGTTATATTAAGAATATTATATATTTAGCAATTTGTGGCTTATGTTCAGGTTATTATGTAGGAAAAACAAACAGAGAGTTTAGATACAGGATAAGAGAGCACCTTTTGGGTATTAGGAATAGGGACAAAACCAATGCCCTAGCTAGACATATACTGGAAAAGGGAGAAACTCAATTTTTCAAGTTTGTGGTTACAGAAATAGTGAATGAGAATGAAAGAGGGGGGACATCAACAATAGAACGGAGACTTCAGATGTGAGATGGATCATTCGATTGCAGGCTGACAGGGGTAGTAGTCTTAATGACAGAGTTCCCCTAAAGCCAATTCTGAAGAATAGAAGCATTCATAAATAGTAGATTATGTATTATACTGTTATCTAATTGTTAGTGTAGAATTTTAGCAGTACTTGTATGGCTTATACACACATATGTTCCCACCAACAATCACAGATATTATTTATTTATTTATCTATATATGCTTTTTAATATGTGAGGATTTTTGTGATTTTGTGATAACATATGCTGTTTTACAAAATGTAAGAAATTATATATGCCTTATATCTATATGTAATTTATATATGTGTTTGATATATATGTTTTTTTTTTGAGGTGTTATATGAATGCAGTTTTAGCTTAAATATACCTGTATGTTTATCACTTTAAGAATGGGAAAAGGTGTGGTTCTGATTTGATTAGTACTAAATTATGCCTTCCTTATATAAATGGATTGCTTTGAAATGTATTTTATTGAATGGTCTGAAGAAATGAGAGCCATTCCATGAAAGCGCTTACCAAATAAAGAACTTGGATTTTGTGAACTAATACTGCTTTTCTTCTACATTGTTTATGATCCCTGAAGTTTTGTGTGTTGTTGTATACAATCAAAGGACTCTAGGGAGGCCCTGCCAGTACTGCAACAGTGACTGGGACAATGCAGAGTAAGGCCTAAACTTGGCAAGAGCTGTGGTGCACAACTCAAGTGCATTTCTTCAATGTTTGTTTAAATGTGTCCTAGTTATCTAAACAAAAGCATTCTTTAAAATTAAACTGTATATATAGCAAATGTGCATTTCTTCAATGTTTGTTAAAATGTATTTCAATTATCTAAATTATTTAAAGTTAAAATGTATATACAACATAAGTACTTTTATGCAGATTAGAGTTAAACAATTGTATAACAGTACTAGTTTTCAATTTAAATGTGTTTTACTTATCTAATATCTTAATGTTAATATGTATGTGTATATATATATATATATATATATATATATATATATATATATATATATATATATATATATATATATCTCAGATGTACATTTATGCAGATTAGAGTTAAAGCAACAGTACCAGTTTTCTGTTTATGCTTTTATCTGTACTCAAATAATACTGACAGAAAAAAGTATTTATTTACTAGTAGTTTAGTCCCGAGACTATAACATTACCAGATTTCAGTTTATGTTTTTATCTGTGTTCAAGTAACACTGGTAGAAATGGTATTCCTTTGGTATTAATTTAGTTAGTTAGTTTCCAGAATACAACATTTATACAAAGCTATTTTAGATGTTCAGTATAAATATGTATCACTTTAATGTAATTTTCAGAATATGATATTCATACTCAGTTATGAGTTCAGCATAGTACATTTCAGTCAGATTTCAGAATATAACATTCATACTCAGTTATACATTTATAACAGCATTACTTTGCATTATTCAGTCATTAGTTTTAAGGATTAAGTGACAAAATTATTTGTAACAAGCTTATTACACCACAACAGCATTACTACATCATCCTTCACAGTATTCAGTCATTAGTTTTAAGGGTAAAATGGCAGAATTATTTGTAACAGTCTTATAAAGATAAGTTATCTAAATAATGAGTAGTATTAGTTATTTAATATTTAATACAATCAGGCATAACAGGTTAGGCTTAGTTTAATTAATTTACAGAATATAGTGCACCTTATATAATTATTGCATATGAAATACAGAAATCATAGTTTTAGTAAAAGTACTTCTACTATTACAGCACATAAATATTTACAGGATACTTAAGACACAAATTTAGAAGGCAGACATCTATTACAGCACACAGAAATTAAAAAGGTAAATAGACAGGATTATTAATAACAAATCTAGCTAAAATGTTATGGACACAAGTTAATACAGTATGTGGTAACTATGCTTCAGATACATATATTATAGATGTAAAAGGAGAGTCTACCAGTTATAACAAATTAAAAATTGTCCGGTTAGAATTAAATCATAAAGTTAAGAGACTTCAATCCAAACAGACCATAAATGTTCAAGTAACACCTAATGGTCAAAATTAAAAATGCAAGTTTATTTACCAGATAAAGAAAACTTATTTTACATCAGTTCTATTGATCATTATAGCATCCTTCACAGACCATATTAATAGTTTTATAAAGTAATTACAAAAGTAACTATAGAAAGAGATACATGTGTATGTTCAGGTATCTCAGGAGGATTTGTTAGATCTGGTTACATTTAAATCTACAAAAATACAGTGTTCTCTTTGCATAAATCTAGAAATGCAGTCATAATAAAGCAAGCTTCACAGTTTGCATACAGTTTCAATAAGCTCATGTTCAAGTCAGTGAAAATAACCTTCAGTCAGGAATATAGATAAGAACAGAATGTGCTGTACATTTGAGAACAAATGCATCTTGTTTCTATGTTGGCTTGGGAATCAAGGCTAAAGAGGCATGTAGAACTTTACAGAGTTTTGGTATTATTAGCAAATACTTCAGTGTCAGTTAAGTTAGTGCATTTGGACTAATATGCAGAAAGTCATGGCAGTACAGTCCTCAGAAGGCAGTACTGACACTTGAGAGTGGGTGCAGAAGTCAGGTAAAATATCCAGCATTCCAGAATATTAATGATATTATTCAGGAGGATCATAATATTTGTGCAGAAACTATGGATATAATTACTGCTATTGGAGACAGTACATTTCTGAGTGCAGAATTTATGGACAGTATAATGAGTGCAGAAACTATGGACATTCAAATTTGATTCAGATATTCTTAATATCTACCTTCACTGTACATAATAAATCACAATTAACTGACCTACAGTTTGCGCAGACTTTATTCTGAAAATTACAAGATGATTTGGCACATAAAGGAGAGACTGACACTTTTTCAGCACAGTTCTGGGTAATTAACAGATAAAGACATTCATTCCAGTTGTTTCTAGCTAATTCCAGTATCTTACAGTCGTATCAGTTTTTTTCTGGGATTATGCCACTGGTAATAAAATCCTTGACAAAACAAATTGGGTTACTGTGTTTAACATCCTTAAAATATAAAACATATGGCAGCAAGATATTGAATTCTACACTCATATAAATAGGAGTAATAAAAAATTGGGGGAAGGATATGCTATCTTGCTCATCCTCAGGAGGAGGGAGGCTGCTAGGTTTGTGGTATTGGTGACACCTAGTGGTGGACAAGTGTATCATCTGCATGAAATAGTTGGACTGGTTTGCATGGCAAATGCAGAGTTCCTCTCCACAGAGTCGGACAAAGAGGGAGGTGTGTATGGCAGCATGGATGCCTCTTCCTCCAGAACAGACAGAGATTGTGACTCAGCAAGCTGCCTGTAGGAGGGAAGGGTAGACTGCTCCTTAGGATCTGAAGTTGTCCCACTCTCTAATACCTAATCCCCACAAGAGAGGGAGCAACAGGGTTGATTAGAATTCCAAGCATGAACAAAGGGACTGTCCTATAACCCTGGGAATGAGATGAATGAACTGATTAGGTGAAGTAAGAGGAACCACTAAGCAGGCTCATGGAAGAAGGTGTGGGAGGAAAAAAAATGAAAAAAGAAAAAAAAGTAGTATAGCTGCTAAATGAGAAGAGCAACTGTGATTGTATACACTATGATTTCCTCCCCAAACTACTGTCATGAGAAGTGTAGAATTTGGGGCCATGATACTGAGGCCAATCTAGGGTTTTCTTGAAAAGGTCCTACCTATTATGTGCTGGCCTCAGTTATCAGAGGTCACTGCCTGCAGTTAAACATGGCCTAGGAGTAATCTTCCCACATGCCTGACTCCGGGTCCTCATTCTACATTCTAGTCAAGGTTTAAAGATTGACCAGCACAACCTGCATATCATCCCTTATCCCACATTTCCATCAGTCTGAGACAAGTAAGAATAGCCTCATCGGTTCCCTTTCTCTTCCCTGCCAGCTCCAACAGGTGCCTGACTTCATAACTCTCAACTGTCCCTGATTTTCAGCTCTGTCCCTCTTATCTCTCCTAAAAACAATAACTTTTGTAGACAAAGTGATGAATTACACTTAATAAATAATGCCAATAATTAGAGTTATAAACTATTTTACATCAGAAAATGTATATTAATTTACATTCTCTTATTCTATCAATGTCTCAAGTTAATAGTACTAATATTTTAAAAGTGCCCCTGATTGTCACTGTTTATATCTGGATTTCTGTTGATATTTGTCCCTAATTGGCTGAGAGCTATGCCTGACCTGGTCATTGAATTCAGGTCACCTAGGTCGCAGTCAATATTCAAGCCATCCATGCCAATGAAGCTGGTCATCCTAGCTACAGTAGCCCTACACTGCTGTTGCATAAATCTAAAACTTCACATTACATTTGTTTGAAGACAAAAGGAAACAATAAGCCCGTGTAATCTGTTCTTTTAAGTATATTAACATTCTTCCTCCATTTCATCCCTAACTTCCCCATTAGCCTTTTACTATCTGCCCCATGCTTTCTTGAATAGTTGTCTACATTTCCTCACTAACAGTGATCTCTGATAAGTGAGGCCAGTACATAGTGAGTAGGACCTTTAAAGAAAACTCCAGCTTGGCCTCAGTGTGATGGCTCCAACATCTTCACTTTTCTTGACATTTCATTCCATGAATACATAACCCACTCTGTGAAACAGTACTTTACAGAGATCTAGGAAGGACTTAGTCCCTGTACCCCACCTCAAACTGTTATTTCTGCTCAGAATGACCCCTTCACATCTGCCTGTCATGATCTTGTGTATTAGTATCATACTTCCCTTGCCTCTTCTGCTCTAAAGTAAGAAGAGCTCTAGCTCTTCTAACCTCTGCTCATATTTCTCCCCTCCACCCCATAGGTCTTTCAGGTAGCGTCCTTTTAGTAACTTTATGTCCTTTTTCTCATGTGGCCTCCAAATCTGAACAAAGCACTCAAGGTGTCATCATTCCAGGGTCCTGTATATTTGAACCATTGCCTGTTTTTCTAGCATCTATTCCCCTGAAGATACACATCAAGATTCTTTTTGCTACTGTCACTGCCTCACACTCTGCTTCTAATGGTCTAATCCAGGTGTAATCAATGACTCCATATCCTTTTTCTACCCTTTTGCCATCAGTTCCACCCTGATGATACTTCACTCCTCAGTTGTTGTGGCCTAAATGTCACCTGCCACCTTTTTGCTCACTTTTTCAGCCTTTTTTAATCTTTCACTAGAATCTTTCCCCACATCCTCTACTACTGCACCTGTCTTTGTGTCACCACAGAGATGCTGAGCCTTTTCTCTTTTCCCCCAGATTTGTCTTTGACAAATAGAATGGATGTAGCACAAATCCTTGTGGTACTCCACCAGTCACTTTACAAATTCCTGACCAGATACCTCCCTACTACATTCCCTGTGTCTTAACATTCAACCACGCAGCTAAGCAGTTATTCGGTCTTGGTCCTATCTTTAAACTCTTCC
Organism: Protopterus annectens; assembly: GCF_019279795.1. NCBI lineage: Eukaryota > Metazoa > Chordata > Ceratodontiformes > Protopteridae > Protopterus > Protopterus annectens. Next base: position 245,227,223 of record NC_056740.1, read on the forward strand.
AATGTTTTAAAGATTAACATCCAAGTCATAGGTCTAGCAGGCACTTTTGTGTAATCAGGACAACATAAATGATTCATTTTAACAAAAGGGTTATATTTACATACCTCTGACTATGCAAACTGGAGTCTTTTTAATTAAAGACATCTCTCTGATGCATGGTAAAGTCTAATGTAATTACTTTGTCAGTCATGCTATTTCACATACATATGAAGTTGGAACCTATCCTGTTTTCAGAGGAACAGTCACACTTTTACAGTCAATGGATACAAACAGTCTTATACTTTCAATCACAGAAGGATGCTCATTGCATTTGCTGCCTTTGTTGTTTTGTCATTGTAAATTCAGCACCAACTGCAATCTGCTATCATAGTGCAGCGATTTTTAAAAATGCTGTAATGAAGCAATTAGCACTTTGTTAAGTACTATGAAGTGCTATTACATACCAGTTCAGTGACTTGTGTTGTTGTGCAGTTCAGACTGGGTCACTTTATCAGGTGACATATCAGGGGTGTTCAGATTAACTGAATTAATGGCTACTAGGCATATAATGTGAATGGTAAGAGAGAGTCTGATGCTTTTATATGAACAGTTATATTTAAAAGTCCCTGAATCTGGTTGATTGATTTTGATTTTATATACTTTTGAAACTGGGGATTCATAATTCTTCTCTTTCTAATAAAGCTAAGGCCCAGATCAACTTAAACAACCCTTCTCTAGACTGTGCAAATCAGTATAGCTTAGTTTCTGACCACCTCACCTGTGTTTTTTGGTAACTACAATGTGTAATACTCAGGAAGGGGCAGCTGTACTTAGAAAAAAAAGTCAGCCTGCATGCATTAAGCAGCAGGAAGAGAGCAGGACTGGCAGATATACTTCTTTTTGAGTTCTGTCTTGAAATCTTTGCTTTCAGTGCTGTCAAAGGAACACTAAGCATTCCATTGTTGCTGACACCCTCTTTCTGAAATTGTTGGTATATTTATGACAGCACAGTAGGCAGCATTGTCATCTCACAGCAAGAAGATCACCAGTTTAATTCTTGGCTAGAATGCCTTCTGTGTAAAGTTTGCATAGATTCCCAGTGCCCATGTGGACTTTCCCATGGTTCTCCAGTTTTCCTCCACATTCCAAAGAGTAGGTGGATTAGACAGCCTAAATTGGCTGTAAGTTGTGAGTGTGTGTGTGTGTGTGTGTGTGTGTGTGTGTGTGTGTGTTATGGAAGAACAACTGCAGCAGGGCTAGCCACCCAGTGATGTAAACATTGCCTGTACTGACACTACTGAAGTGACACACTGACCTCATACAACAATGGAAAAAACATTTGTGGATGGATTGGTTTATGGATGAAACAGAAAGAATGCTCCTTAGAATTGAGCACCAAATAACAGACTTCATACTAATAATATAAAACATTATATTTTTCCTGATTTTGTATAATAAAGACAGACACATTTAGTCTTCATATGGTAATATTTTGTTTTGCATAGTGTTAAGGGAAAAACCGCTATAGCCAGACTTCCCCTTCCTTGTTCTGCAGAACTTAAAATATGTTTATCAAATGGAAGATGTCAGATACTGAGATATTTTAGAATGAAATACAACTGTGGCAGTCTATAAAATCCCATGAGCCGGTCACTAAGTAAAAAAAAAAACACAAGTACTCTCATGTACATGATCTTGGAGTTGAAACATGATGTGCATGCAATTTTAACGGTCTGAAAATTGTCACATACCCATAACTGTGTCATAGTCTTGGCCATGTCCAGTGTTGACGTTATACCTTTAGCCATAGAATGAAAAAAAATGTTCAAGAAATGGACCATGTGCTAACAACTTTAACTAGAAAGCTCACAGCATAGTTACAAAATAATTACAATATGTTCTTTTGATGACTTAATATGACTCTATATTATTTAGCGTGAATATTAGTTAAAAAAAATCTTAACAATCAGTGTGTGACAAATCTTTTCAGAGCATGGCAATGTGGATCATGGAATTTTTAAGGCTCAAAATGAGGACTGTTCATCATAATGAGGAACAGTTGAGAAGTATGGATTAATTTCCACCATATTTTCAATTTTTGAAATCGTGACAATCCCAGAGATGTAAATGGCAGATTTACAAATACTTAAAACTTTAGTTATTCTAATTAAAGTGACCAGTTATTAAACATTTGAACAAACTTTAGGCTGGCATATATGTGAACTGATGCTTGACTGTGAAATTAAATATTTGTTTATTTATGCATTGTTCACAAGCTTGCCCAGCTGGGTGGTAGTAAATTTTCAGTGGAAGCCTTGGAAGAAAAGCTCTGTATACTTTCATTAATATTCTTGCATCAAAGTATATTTATGTTATTACACTTGTAGTGCAAGATGGCTTTTACTAGCACCTATCTGGAACTCTTTGAATCTATCAAGATTCAACCCTTTACCCTGATCCTGGGCGACTTTAACTATCCAGCATAGACTGGAAGAAATACTCATGCCAAAACACAAATGCCCAGAGATTCCGTGATTTCATCAGTGCAAATGCCTTGGACCAGTTGGTTGACACCCCTACAAGAGGTGAAAATATCTTGGACTTAGTATTAACCAACATGAGTAACCACTGCAGCATCCCTACAGTGTCATCATCCCTTGTAAGATCTGACCACAAAGCAGTCACTTTCAAAGTCACCATCTCCCCAGACCCCCCCCCCCCTAACTAGGGTCAAACAAAAAACTTCTCCAAAGCTGATTACAACCTCTGAGGGAAGGTATAAACAGCTTCCTAGCCCCCTTCCCCTCCACAGAAACTGGCACATATGTCCAAACTTACACCAAAGCACTGTATGAGCATTTATATAACTGCATGGAATCAGGAATACCAGACAGGATGAAATCATCCTCCTCAAGGAAGAGTAAACCTGTCTGGTGGACATCTACAATAAACAAACTCTTTAATAAAAGGAAAACAATTCTGTCCAGGACCAAGAAGGAGCAGGAGGCTAACTGGAAGCAATCTCTCCTTAGCCTGAACAAGCAAATAAGACCACTAGTGAAATCCTCCAAAGCAAACTTCGAGTCCAAACCGGCCACACCTACTAAAGACAATCATAAGGCTTTCTTCACATATGTCAGCAATCTCAAGGGAAGCACCCAGATCTGCTTAGAACTTTTGGTCAAGGACACCACATACACAAACCCTGTACATATAGCCAATCTGCTGGCAGGCAGGTTCAGTGAAAACTTCACTCCTCTGTCCCCCATCAGTAAAACAGGACATCCCTAATACCTGCCCCCCTCCTCTTATCTCTAGGGAGCAAGTCATCACTGCCCTCTCAAAGGCAAAAAATACAGCCTCCATGGGGTCCAATAATATCCTAGGCTGCATCATGCATTAACTCAAGCAGGAACTTGCAGCACCATTAGGCACCCTATTCAACCAAAGCCTGAGTACCGGCTTCTTCCAAGCTGAGTGGAGGACAGCTACTGTCATCCCTTTGCACAAAGGTGGAGCGTCCACCGATCTAGTAAATTATAGCCTCATCAGCCTAACTAGCTTGATCTGCAAGGTCATGGAGCGGATTATCATGGACCTCATTAACAAGGACATTGGCAACCTCCAGACACTTGATCCAATGCAGTTTGATTTTGTCAAGGGGAGATCATGCCTGTTAAATTTGGTTGACTTATTTGAGACAGTCACCAAGGCCATAGACGAGGGGAAGATGGTGCACACCACCTACCTTGACCTGGCCAAGGCCTTCAATACTATTCCCCACACAGGTATAATAGATAACCTCTCTCAACTAGGCATCATTCCATATATTACCTGATGGGTAGCAAACTGACTTACTGATAGAACCCACCTAGTCAAAATAGGGGAAGCCACATCAAGTAGTAGACCCATAACAAGTGGTATACCCCATGGATCGGTCTTGGGGCCTCTGCTGTTTGGGATATACTTCTCAGAGATGCAGGCCAAATCTAGTGGGCTATGGCTGAACCAAGTTTGCAAATGACTGCAAGCTGGGTGCTGTCATCAATTCCCCTAGTGATGTGGACATCCTCCTAGAGGGTCTCACCCAAACAAATTACTGGTGTTGGAAACATGGCCTCACACTGAATGCCAAAAAATGCATCATCATCATCATCCCTTTTGGGGAGAATGACATCCCCACAACTTATCACACTGACAGTAAGGCACTAAGCATGCAATCAGTCATGAGGGACTTGGGAACCTAGGTTGATAGCAAACTAATTTTGCCCACCATATTGCCTTCATTGTATGGAAAGCTTTCTACATGGCCCACCTCATTAGTAAGGGTATCTCATCCAGGGACAAGGTGGTCATAACATTGCTGTATTCTTCCCTTATAAGACCGATTATTGAATGCAATGCCCCTTTCAGCATGTACCTTGCAAAGCACATGCAGAAGCAGAAGAGACCACAGAGATTCCTCACCCAGAGAATCCAGGGCCTCAAACATCTACCTTACACAGACAGGCTAAATGCTCTGTCCTTCTACTCAGTCTTCTGCAGACTCCACAGAGGTGATCTCTGTCTGGCATACAAAGCAATCTCAGACCCCACCCTCATGGAACTGCTGCATATCCGCAAGTCAAGCTCCCCTTGAGTAACCCCCACGTGAGACCTCACCCTAGTCTGTGACATCAATAGGACTTGCTGGTGGGACAGATTTGTGTCCCAGAGACTCCCCCTTTTGTAGAATAGACTCCCTCTCCACGTAAAGCAGCGTACCTCATTAAACCTTTTTAACACCCCTGGGATTCTACCTATATCCCTACTGGACAGTGGCAGAGGGTGCTGACTTGTTGGAACATGGGCTAACTTCTTAGCTAGGCTTGTAAGGGCCTCAGGGCCAATAGCCTAGTAACTTCCTATGATCCTATTTTTGAAAACTATCAATTTGCAAATCCACTTCAATAGTGAAATATCAATGTATATGAAGCAGTACTTAAACTTCACCAGTTGTATCTAACATTTTTTCATTGATTACATTTACTATTCCTATCCTAAACCCTATTTTCATATTAGGTTGAACATGATGATGTTTTTGCTATCATAGCTTTTTAAAATAAACCTGTGTGAATTCCTTGTAACAAAGAATACAAGAGTTACAGCTATGTATTCACATCCTGCATTTCTTTTTTTCACCTGACATAGTTTTTTTCTATATTGGATCTACAAAATTGTTCATGTGTCATTATGCATATCATTTTTCTGTCTTTGTATGTTCATGATTTATATCTGGAGCTTTTCTCCCTGGGTATCTCCTGAAACTGAATCTTAACACAGTTGAATAGCTTAGTAATAAAAACATAAACAAACTGGTTTTATATTATTAGCTTTCAGTGAATTGAGATTCATAAATATAAAAACAAACTAGGTGGGGGGGCTACACCCCCACCCCCAATGTATGGAGATGTGCCCCCCACACTCCCCTAACTATATATACTAACTCCAGGATTGTACTACAGTGAGGGAAAGGGCATATACATTTTACTTGCCTTACAGTACTAACGTTAAATAAAATGAGATTCTGTGAAATGAGTTTTCAGTGACTTGAGCTTACAGCGATTTGGTGGGGGTGAATTGAAATTCAGTGAAATGCGTTTTCAGTGAATGAAAGTAGATCCATATATATATATATATATATATATATATATATATATATATATATATATCTATATTTTTTTTTTTTTTTTTTTAAGATATGAAAAAATCAAGACTGTAGTTGGTTTGAAAGGAAAGATTTTATAGTACTGCATTCAAAACACAGCTTTAATGTGAAACTGTTCCTTTAAGTAATTGTAAGGCAGTAAATTGGATGATGATGAAGAATTTTAATGGACTTATTATGGATATTGGCTGTTTTAAAATCATTTTTGTTGTAAATTGATTAAGCAGCAGTGTATGTTACAATTCTGATAAGAGTCCCGAAGAACAGGGACGAAAGCGCTTAACTTTCAATAATAAACTTTTTTAATTTCATCTTTGTCCATTCTTCTATTTTAAGCCAATTTTGTTTAGTTATTTCTCTTTTATATTGGCTGGGTTCTTGGTTTTACAGTGTACCATGAGCAGTACTGAGTTATTTGAAAACATGAATGCTATGGACAATTCTAATGTTGCTAATGAAGCTTCTAATTTACATCCTCACTTATTGGTGAATTAACTATGTTGGTGAGCATGTTGACGCAAAAGCTTGAATGCTTTCCTGATAGTTCAGCTGGTCTGGTTGGTTTTGAATCAAATCATGGCATTTTTAGTTCAGGAGCACCCATTTCTACTAACTGGGTGGGGATTAATGCAGCACCAATCTGGTGAGAACTGCTTCTGGCGTGTGACATGCATTTGGAGCATTTCTCCATGGGCCTCTGCTGAAAATTAACTCGTTCCAAGTCGGACTTTCCCTGTAAACAAATGTTTAATAAATAAATAAGTACTTCCCCTAAAGGAGGAGAAAATAATGACCAAGGTTTTCATGGCAGTACTAATGACAATTGTACTGGTGGATTATAGTCTACAACAGACCATTTGAATTTATTTTAAGGTAGTACCAACCTATGATCGAGGTGGACCTATTAACACTGAATTTCCTATGTTTCTTAATGGACCCAAAAATTAATGGTCCATTTTTCAATTTCTCCAAATCTTTTGGGTTTCTAATACCATTATGGGAATGGACCCCATTCCTAAGTCAAAGAACAATTAAAGTTCATGAAATTAGTACTGTTTCAATCTTTGATGTCAGCCAGAAGTGCTCTTCACAGCACCCACAATGTGTCTAGTAATGACTCCTTCTGCAATTCGTATGGAGTTACATGCATTGGTAACATATCTAAATACGATTGTAGATTCTTTTTTATAAAACCCATTGCTCCTACTACTATTGGGACTGTCTGGGTATCTTTCTTCCACATTGCTCTCATTTCTGCCTGCAAATCCTGATATTTTATGATTTTGTCTCTCTCTGTACACAAGACACTGTAGTCACTGGGTGTGGTGATTTCAATGATCAATGCTATTTTTATCTTCTTTTCATGGATCACTATATCTGGTTTTCTAGCATCTATATTTTGAACTATTGGTAATGGATGATCCCATGTGATGTAAACTTCATAATTTTCTATGATGCTTTGTGGCTCATGTTTTCAGTGTTTTTCAGCCACTTCATTACCATAATGTTTAACACAGTTTGTCCTAGGGTACTGAGATTGTACAGGACAGTAGTCCAAACTGTGTTAAACTTTTGGTTAAATGAACCTTTGAATTTCTACAATTTTAATTTTGATTAACATAATACAGAAATGACTTTTGAAGTTTCTTTGAGACATTTTGAAAAAAAAAAGTTAATTCATTTAGAAAACTACAAATTGACAATGTTTATTTAAAGCAATGTGTTTCTAACAATAGAGTCCCTAAAGGGCTTAGTTTATGGAAGTTTCCCAATGGTGTTGTAGGGGGAATTAATTTTTATCATGAATTATGTATTTAGATGATTGTGGCTGCTGAATTATGAGACGCATAATTAATGACAGTGAACAATGTATAGAATGTCTACTCAATGAGATTAATGTGATTGATAAACAATTGAAAGAAAGATTTATTATGTGATGTTAGTCAAACTAAGTACTATCAATTTTTTCCAAGGTATATTCTAAGGAACTTGGTATATGAATTAAAAGTCAAGAAACTTAAAAAGAGAGATAGGGATGCCAAAGAATATGGAAACAATGCAGCATGTTTGGCCTGCTTAGTAATGACCAACAATAAATTAAAAGCCTCTAAAAATGAAATAAACATAGCTTATATTAGAGTTGATACATATCAATGATTTATTAATGGAAGGTTTAATTAGTTATGGCACATAATTTTTGAAAGTTGAATATCCTGTTGTGCCTAGTATTTTTGGCATCCCCAAAATCCATAAGGATATTAATGATCCACTCATGCACCCCACTGTGGCAGCTCGTGGATCTAAAACATATCCATTGACAAAGTTCATTGACACAAACATTAAGAAATTGTGTTCCTCTATTAAATATATATTAAAAGAATCTTTCTATTTTTTTAGGAAATATAAAGTCTGAATCTTTTAATCTTAACTGGTACTTGGTAACAATTGATGTGTGTGATCTGTTCTCCTGTATCCCTTACAGTACTGGTACAGAGTGGTTTACAGATTTTCTTAACAAAAACAGTGACTTGGTGAACAGGGATATTAATATCACATGTGATTTTATGGAGTTTATGTTGTATAACAATTTTATGTTTTTTCAGGGAAAGTATTTTACACAACTTAATGGGGTTGCAATGGGTGTTACATGCGCTCCATTATACACAGATATTGTATTATGGCCCTGGGAATAAGTACATGATCTCACTTCATGAGTTAATTCCTGTTTACTAACTCACCATAGATTTATGGATGATATCTTTATAATTTAGAGTGGAGATGAAGTAAAATTAAAGGAGTTTACTGATTATATTAATGATACGACTAGATTTTTGAAATTTACTTATACATTTTCTGACCAAAGCATTAAATATTTTAATATAATATTAACAAAAGATTTTGATAAAACTGAATTTAAGTCCAAATTATATAGGAAGTCAACTTTTTCTAACAATTATTTGCATTTTAAAAGTTGCCATCCATTCAAGCAAAAGAGAAGTCTTGTTAAGGGTCAAATGGCCAGATTGACCATGACTGTTTCCGATAACCAAGATTTGATTAATTTATAGTAAAACAAATGATCATTGAAAGAGGTTATCCTGAGGCATTGTTAAATGAATGTCATGATGAAATTCTTCAGGGGAGAAATGTCAAGTTTTCCCCTCTGTTAGGCAAAGGATTATTCATTATTAATAGACCTAATACCACCAATAAATTTAATACTACTGACAATAATCAAGAGGGTCTTATGTTGAGTTATGAACCTAGTATGTTAATCAAATATGGTCTTGAAAGCCACACTATTAAAGATTTTATTAAAGGTAATTGGAATATACTTGAAGCTGACCCTGACATTAGTGAATGTTTAGTTGAGAAGCCATTGTTTTGTTTTAAAAGATATAATAATTTAAAAGAAAGGATAGAGAAAGATGTATTAAATCAGAAATGTGATTGTCTCAAATGGAAGAAAGGTTTTATATATTATTGGGCTGCCTAGTTTAAAGTATATCTTTCAATTTTACCAGGGATACAATTGTAAGACCTCTAGGGTAGTATATTTGGCATTCTGAGACTGTAGTCATTCTTTTTATGTTGGAAAGATGGAACATTTCAACAACAAACAAATATATGAACATTTTTATAATATATATAAGAAAAAGGACACCAATGCGTAGTATAGGCTTAAAGCCGTATATGAAGGAAACAAAAAGTTTTATTTTTTTTATTTTGGAACAGGTGGTTAAAACACTAAGAGGTGGTACCTAAGGAACTTTTGTGGCAGGTGAGGTTAGATGCTATTGAAAAAAAAAAGGATTGAATGAAGCTATTTCATTATCGAGTTTATTAAAGTTGAGGGGCATCCAAACTGCAAAAATGTAAGAATATAGAAATACAGATATATGTGGTAACATGATTGATTTTTTTTTACATATTTTCTAAAATATTTAAAATTTTCATATATACACATTTTAGAATATATTAACTTTATTATATATATATATATATATATATATATATATATATATATATATATATATATATATACACACACACACACACATATATATATAATTATGAAAAATGAAGAATGTAGTTGATTTGAATGGAACTTTTTTTTTAGTACTGCAGTCAGAACACAGCTTTAATGTGAGACTGTTTTGTTTTGTGTTCTGCACAAAAATCAAACTCTGTGAATCCTAAAAGATACTAGGAGTTTATGCTGCCCTGAAAAAACAAACATGAAACCAAGAACCAACAGAAAACTTGACAGAAATCAAAAAAAAAAAATGCTGACAGTCCTGTACTCAAAAACTTTTATTTGGGAAACCACAACAGTTGAGCGCTTTCTTCAGCAGCCACAGGCTGACTTCATCCGAACTCGTAATAAACTTCTTTTTGACACATACGGTAGAGCCCACTACACCGAGAAGCATGCGCTAAGTTGTTTATCTGTTTGCAGCTACAGGCAACTGTCAGACTGACGAGTTCTGATGAAGTCAGCCTGTGGTTGCTGACGAAAGCGCTTAACTGTTGTGGTTTCCCGAATAAATGTTTTTGAGTACAGGACTGTCAGCGTTATTTTGGATTTCTGTCACAATTTTGTGTGTGTTTCACCACATAAAGGTTAGTTTGAAAGCTGTATTTTATGATAATCCTTAACTTGCTAAACACAAACACCAGCAGCAGGGATTTGTTTTACTCTATTTCTTCCTCCTCCAATATTATTACAGTAGCTTGCACATGGTACTGGATTATAGTTTTTCCTCTAGTCCCTATAGTAATTTGATCACCAGATATCTTTTGAATTTTAAATCTTCTCTACAGACTCCCTTTCTAACTTAAGTACATTTTGTTTCACTTTTTCCATCATTCTATTTAACCATAGCCCTATTACTACATACATTTTATTTAGGCTCATAGCAGCCCGTACCAAGGCAGTCTCACTAATATCCACAATAACAAGTATTACAGCTTAATGGACAAATTAATTTACTACTGAGAAGCCCATAGTTCAGAGCAACGGATTGTCTTTACTTGCACATACCTGGAATTTGGCTCTTCCCACTCTTTTCGGCCTTCGCTACACTCTGGCTCGCTCTGCTCCCCTACCATACCCCCATTCCCACCCACCCCCAGGCTTCTGACCTTTATATCTAACTAGCCACCCACTCCTCTAAGCCTCTCTCCCTCCCTCTCTCTCTCTCTCTCACACACACACACACACACACACACACACACACACACACACACACACACACACACACACACACACACACACACCAACCTCATTTCTATACAGCCACTCCTCTTCTCACTGTCTTCAATCCACATCACCATCTACCTTCACTCTACATCACCTCACTCACACAATACCCAAATTGTACAATCTCTTCAGGCTAATACCCACTACCTAATCACCCACTCTGACCACAACCTATATAAAGTATAGCCACACCTAAATCCCCACTCACTCCTGTAAAGAAATCTACTAAAACTTCACAACAATACAGCAACACTTTGTCCAAGCAAAATGTGGTCCCTAACCTTTACATTAATAATAAGCCTCACCATCACCTCACACTTAACCTCCTACCAGTACACTAGCAACTCAAAATCCCCTACCTGCCCTACCCATTCACAAGGCAAACCAGCCTTTTCAATAATATCTCCTTCTGTCTACATCTCAAATCTTGACCTTGCCACATTCAACGTAACCCCACATCAACTAAACAACCAAATGTCCTCAAAATATAACACATCTATAATCAAATGCCTAAAAACTATAATCCAAATAGCATCCCGAATCATACTTAGTGGAGACGTGCACCCAAACCCTGGTCCTACAATCAACAACAACCCCCCCACAACCAAATTAATAACATTCTAACCTCCCCTGGAAATCAACAGATCTCCTTATACTCAACATAAACATAAGGAACATACTGAACAAAATCCCAGAGCTACACTCTACCCTAGCTCTCTACTCCCCCAACATAGTCCTTCTTACAGAGACCCGGCTAAAACTACTAAACAATAATAATGACTTGGTTCCACCTGGTTACAATGTTCTTAGACAAGACAGAGTATCCAAAAGAGGTAGAGGCATTGCTCTCCTCTTCAAAAAACAACCTGACCATTGAATTGTTAGCCAACGAACAACCCAAGTTCAATAATGCAGAAACTATGTTCACTAAGCTGAAAATCAACTCAAAAAAACACTTACATATAATTGGTACCTATATACCCCCCAGCAATAACATTAACACAGTAGAATCCATTCTAGACTGGACATTCCAAAAATTTCACCAAGAAACAATTATACCAGGTGACGTTAATATCAGCTGGTCATCCTGTAACTCACTCCACCTCATTAAGCACATTATCCTACATGGTTTCATTCAACTAATCAAAACCACAACACAAGTAGATAAAGCATTAAAAAAGGAGTCCATTCTAGACTGGATCCTTACTAACAGACCATCTCAATCCTACCTCTCAGTCTCCCTCCCAGACACCCTCAGCGACCACCTTCTCACCTTTATAATTAGACACCAAGTGAACCTATTAAAAACCTCCACTGGCCAAGACATCCGGTACACAAAGACTTTCAAAACCATATCTGCACTTAATCAATGCAACTGGAGACCACTCTCATCTCTCCCCCTTGAAAGTGCCATAGACTACTTCAATAACACTTTCCTAAACATTCTAAATCATCTTCCCCTTTCAGAACTGTCAGAACTAAATCCAACTATGCTTCCTGGCTGACCAGAGATACTTGTCTACTACTAAAACAAAGAGTTAAAGCATGTGACTCGTGGTGTCAAAATGAAACTCAAACTAATAGACAAGCATACCAGGAACTCAGGAACAAAGCCAAAAATAAATTAGAACAGACAAAAGGAACCACTATATAGGCATTCAAACCAAACACAAAAATAACCCACAAAAATTCTGGGCTGCCATTAATAAAATCCTACAACCAGGAAAGACCAGTACTCCATCTCCTAACATTGCCACCACCACCAATAACATTGTCACCCAGTTCAATGAACACTTCACCAAATCCATCCTAGCCCTCACCAATAATAGGTTTGGATGTGAAGTGGGAGAACTATCTTCTGTACCAGCAGACCAATACCTCTTCTCCTTACAGCCTGTCTCAACTAGCATAATATATAAATACCTACACAGGCTTAAACCCACAACCCTGGCTGTCAACAGAATATCTAAAGATTGCAGCCAAAGCAATATCTTACTCAGTCTCCATGCTCATTAACCACTCTTTACCAGAACAAACATTCCTTCTCGGTGAAAAATTTCACATATAATACCACTCTACAAAGGAGGTAACTCTGTGTAACTATCTAATTACCATCCAATTGCCATTCTATCCCCCTTATCCAAAATCCTCGAAAAATGTATACTTTTCAAATAATGCACTATCTCCTCACTACTAAACTAATAACCAACAACCAGCATGGATTCCTCCCCAATGACAATGCTACCACAGCCCTTACTAGCTTTACCAACACAGTAAACCAACATCTAAACATGATAACCTAGTATCCATTGTATTCTTGCTGTCTCTGATCTTAATCTCGGCCACTCCACACTAGAGTAGATTCAAGACTATCTAACCAACTGCCAACAAGCAGTAAAATGGCAAAACTCCTTATCTCCCCTCCTACCTGTCACTCCAGGGGTCCCTCGAGAATCCATTCTTGGACCTCTTCTTTTTAACATATTCACCAACCAACTCCACAAAGATACCCAGCATGCCACTCTAGTCCGGTACGCCAATGACTCCACTCTAATCTGCTCCGCCTCATCACTCCCTCAATTCAAGGAATTGACAAGAGTCCTTTACTGCTGTTGGTTAGGCAACTCTCAACTAATACTTTAACCCCAATAAAACAAAGCTAATGATATTCTATGCCACCAGAGCCTTAGACTCCATACCACCATTCCCAATATTCTTGGCTAATAACACCTCTATCACACCTGTCCAACACACCAAACTTCTAGGGGTTATCATAGATCACAACATGAAATTCGATATGCACATTGCACAGACAATAAAGTCGATAAAAAATTATGAGCCCTATATAGATGCAAAAAGTACCTCACCAATGACAGTAAAGCCACCATTGCAAGAACCTACCTACTATCCACAATCCTCTATGCCTGCCTCATACTCATCAACCTAAACAAAGCAGACTTTAACAAACTAAACACCTGCTATAATAAAATAGCTAGGTTTGCTACTGATGCACCCTTCAGGACACATCACTGCATAGCAATCAAGCAACTATCCTGGCTAGAATTACTCAACCTGCTCACATTTAACAAGCTTACAATAGCTCATCAAATTCTATATTATCCCAATGTAGATCCTCCTATTCAAGGTCTACTTAATATCTACTCTAACAAACGCCTATTATAATCCACCAATAAAACACTGGCTGACATAGGCAAAAGCAACAATAGCTCTGGGGACTCCTTGTTTTCCATTTCTGTTGCAAAAGCATGGAATATCATCCCTGTAGATATTAGGACCACTGAAAACAAAAATCATTTCAAAAAACTCCTCTGGTCCCATTTACATAGTTTTTGTTATGTAATTGTTCTCACACTGGGTAGTTTCACTTAATTAGATCATCATATCACACTTTAACCTTTTATGAAAGCTTGCAACAACTCCTTTCTATACTCTTACTCAATCAATGTGTGTTCACTGTTCTAGCCACTGATGAATGTAACCTAATAACTTAACAAAATGTCCTTTCAACTGTATTGTTTATTGTAACACTCTGTGCTCCTTGCAGTATATTTACTTTTTGCTCCTTTCTGGGCCTTGAAACTGTACATTATTAACTTTTTGACTCTGCACTGTATTTTATTAACATGTGTATTGTATTTGCTGTATTTGCTGTACTAATCTTTGTGGAGTTTTTCTCCCCGGGCCTCCACTGAAAATGGGATCCATGCCCAGTCAAACTTTCCCGGTAAACAAATGTAAAATAAATAATAAATAAATAATCGTAAGGCAGTAAATTGGCTTCTAAAGAATTTGAATGGATTTTTTATGACTATAGGTTGTTTTAAAAGAATTTTTGTTATAAAATGATTGGGCAACAGTGTATGTTTTACTTCTGATGAAGTCCCGAAGAACAGGGGCAAAAACGCTTAACTTTCAGAAATAATTTTTTTTTTTATTTTCACCTTTCTCCAATCTGCTCTTTTAACCATATTTTGTTTGGTTGCTTTTCACTCTAGCCAGTCATGAGCAGTGTGGTTTCATATCTAACAAACATTTGAGAGTATTTGTTGAAAATGACCACATAAATCACAACAAGACTCCACTTATTCTAATGATATCACAATTATTAGGGGTTCAATAGGTTCATTTGAAAATATGCAAAAGAAGCTCACGTAGTGTAGTCAGAACCAAACAAGCACACTGTCTTTAAAACAGTTTAAGTAATAAATTCACAACATTAGTACCTTCCAAGGAAAACCTCTTCAAGTGAAAAATCAGGCTGCTGAGTATTGAAAGAACAAGACTGTAGTTGTAGCAACACACTGCCTTAAAACATTTCGAGTATTAAATTCACAACAACAGTACCTTCCAAGAAAAACCTCTCACAAAGAGCAGGCAAATATTGGCTTCCTTACACAACTGAACTGCTGCCACATTTGCAGTCTGTAGCACGCACACTGCTATATATCTTGATAGTGCTGTGATTGCTATAGACAAGGGCAACCCATACTGCAAATTACAGGTAGGTGTACAAGTGAGTTATGCTACCAGTCATGGATGTTGTGTGCATTTACTGTTTTGGGGAATCACTGCCATGATGATCAATCCACTCACTGCAGGATGTGTGCCACTACAGCACAGACTTCTGCACTCCCATGCTTGGTCACTGCCACACATCTTTGGTATGTTGTATTATAGTACTGCACTAACTGATAGTACTATGTCTGCTGTATTTTACAGTATACATGCATGTGATAATGCTGACACCATCATAGCTATTCCATCAGCATGGGAAAGCATAGTCCATGCAGATTTGTACCTTGTTACACATGCATGCAGAGCAAACATCATTTGTCTAACTTTTATATATGGGATTGACTGTAGGAGGGCTTGTAGTTGGACCAGAGCTACAGTATCATCAAAGATGCATAGGTACTGCATGGAAGCGAATATATACTGCAGAGAATCAAAAATAAAATGTAACTTCTGTTAATACTTTCAAACAAATGAATCACAGTATAACTAGCATCTCATTATTATCCTCATTGTTATCTAATGAAATAACATGGTATTATAGCCCGAGCTAGCCAGCTACCCAAGAACATTTAGCTAAATATCTTCAAAATAACCAAATTAAAAAAACAAACTACTAATAATGTAATATATGAAATGGCCACAAGAGGGAGATAAAGTACACACAGCCTAATAAACTGTCCCACCTGCATGAATACTATAATAGTTCATCTAATAGACAGCCTTTCTTACTTCTTCATGCATAAATAAATAGATTGCTGATAAATAATCAAAACTAAATATCAATAAACAGAAAACAACTCAGTAAATATAGTTCAAATGACCAAGTGCCTCGTTAAAAGTTAATTATGCATGCCTTTAGGTTGAAGTGTATTAAACTTACAAATCAAACTGAGTTCTGATGTAAGAGGGTATACATAACATCTGCAAGACATTTTATGCCTTACAAAAAGCTTCAGTGCTTGTGCGTCTCCAGCATGGCAATAGTTACATGTTTTAAAATACTAATAAAAGTTATACTTTAAGTTCTGCTCAATTTCTTTTCATACACTTGTGGAGATTAGAACTGCTTTCACCTGGTGTTTGCTTCTGTTAGTCAGTGTATGCTGCAATTTGTTTGCACACAGAGAACAGAACATGGGTCATAGTGCAGACTGGATTATCATGTTGTGACTGTCTGCAGTCTACAGGTTTTTTGAATTACACAGGGCTCTGGTCATATCATCATCTTTCGGCTGTTCCCGTTAGGGGTCACCACAGTGGATCATCTGTTTCCATTTCTTCCTGTCCTCTGCATCTTACTCTGTCACACCAATCACCTGCATGTCCTCTCTCACCACATCCATAAACCTTATCTTAGGCCTTCCTCTTTTCATGTTACCTGGTAGCTTCATCCTTAGCATCTTTTTCCTAATATACTCAGCATCCCTCCTCAGCACATGTCCAAACCAATGTAATCTTGCCTCTCTGGCTTTGTCTCCAAACCTGGGCTGACCCTCTAATATACTTATTCCTAATCCTGTCCACCCTCGTCACACCCAGTGCAAATCTTAACATCTTTAACTCTGCCACATCCAGCTCTAACTCCTGTCTTTTTGTCAATGCCACTGTCTCCAACCCATATAACATAGCTGGTCTCACTACCCTCTTGTAGACCTTCCCTTTCACTCTTACTGGTACTCGTCTGTCACAAATCACTCCTGACACTCTTCTCCACCCACTCCATCCTGCCTACACTCACTTCTTCACCTCTCTTCTACACTCACCATTACACTGAACTATTGATCCCAAGTATTTAAACTCGTCCACCTTCGCCACCTCTACTCCCTCCATTCTCACCATTCCTCTATCCTCCCTCTCATTCACACACATATATTCTGTCTTAGTCCTGCTGACCTTCATTCCTCTTCTCTCTAGAGCATATCTCCACCTCTCCAGGGTCTCCTCCACCTGTTCCCTACTCTCACTACAGATCACAATGTCATCTGCAAACATCATAGTCCATGGGGACTCCTGTCTGATCTCTTCTGTCAACATGTCCATCACCATTGCAAATAAGAAAGGGCACAGAGCTGATCCTTGATGTAATCCCACCTCCACCTTAAACGCATCACAGGGCTATGGTGTGTGATTTTTTTTTCCCTACATGCCAGCCTTACTCATTACAGACCATGTATGTGAATAATCAAAAATAACAAAATGCTGTACATTAAATGGACGTGCAACCAAAAGGGAACTAGTAAGTATTTTATTGAATGTTTTTATCCAAAACAAAGTGAGGATTTCATTAGAATGAAATAACAAAATGCAGGCCAACTTGAATACTTAAAGATCACGTGATCAAACAATGTCACCTAACTGCTTCCTAAAAACACATTAGTACCAGCACTGCATTACAACTGTGTGCTGTAAAGTTGTAATTATTCTTTCACTGTTTTTGGCAGCTCTTATGGCATACATTTTTATATATATCTTATCCACCCAGTTTTTACAACTGTTCTCTGATATGCAGGTAAAAGGGCAATGATCATTCTGCACACTGGATGTTAACTCACTGTATACTTCTATCCCCTAAGATGATGGTTTGACTGCCCTTAGATACTGGCTGTCTGAAGATTATTTGTATTTGTTTGAATGTAATGACTTTTTAATTCTGTTACCGAGCTTGTTTTAATGCACAGTGTTTTCTATTATAATGATTCATGTTTCTATAACTTAGTCCTAGGCTTGTATTACATTATGGATGTAATTTTAATGCCATCATAAACATTATTGATTCTCACTGGACAAGTTGTCTGGCAATGATGTTCTTTGCAATATACTTAATAATACATGTAAATTTTCCTTTAAGAAGGAACATAATTTGAAGCAACTGTTAGCTAAGTGGTGGTCCTGGTAAATTCTTGGGAAGTTTACCACATGGCAGATGTTCTTTCTGCCATTATATATGTTCCAGTACATCATTCGCCACTACTTATTATTTATTATTATTTATTTATTTACATTTTTTTTACCATGAAATTCCAACTGGACACAGGTCCTTTTTCAGTGGAGGCCCGGGGAGAAAAGCTCCACAGAATAATAAATGAGCAGCAAAGTACATGAAGAACAATTGAATATACATACTGCAGCAAACATTAGCTATACATACAATATGAAACACAGTAATGAACAGATATACCAATATCTAGCCAGAGGCTAGGAATAAAGGTAGGATGTATATACAGATAGTACTAAGCTCAAACAGATACTGTTCTAAACTCATAAACCTAAATCTTATATACAAATATTGCACTAAACTCAAGCAGATATAAAGCAGAAGCTCCACACGAAGGTGGAACAAGCTATAAGGGCTAATAGAATGGAAGGGGAAGATAGAGGAGTAAGAGAGGCGACTTGAGTGAGTAGTATATGTGGTAGTTAGAGGAAGCTAAGTGTAAGTCAGTTGGATATGTATTTGGAGTTGAGATGAAGTGAGGTAGTTAAGCATGTTAGAACATAACTGAGAAATTGAGTGAGGAGGGAAGGGGAGGGTAAAGGGTGAGCCAGAGCCTGCAGAGGAAGGACTGCAATGATCTGACAGTGTGAGGCACGGTGGCTAGGGGAAGGAGAGGTAAAAGGAGGGTTACTAGTTGGGATTGGTGCATGGGCATAACTAGAGACTTTTTAAGTGAGTTTTTAGTGCAGTCTTGAAGTGATTGCAAGAAGGTAGTGCAGTTATGGAGGGGGGGGGGGAGTGTTTCTTCCATAATCTGGATATGACATAGGAGAATAGTGCTTCTCCCGCTGAGTTCTTGGGTTTGGTCACTAGAAATAGACTTTTGCTGCTGGAGCATAGAGGTCTAGTGGAACAGTAGGGCTGGAGAAGGTTTTGAAGGAATGGAACTTTAAGAGCATGGTTTACTAACTTGTGGGCAAGGGACAGTTGATTCAGGTGAAGAAGTTGGGGGAGTTCAAGCCAGTCAAGTTTTCTAAGTGAGATACAGTGGTGGCTGCAATAAGATGCACCAGTGTCAAACTTAGCAATTTTGTTGTAGCAAGCCTTGAGCTTGTTTAGGTCTGTTTGTCTAAGGTAGGTAAGTATAGGAGAGGCGTAAAGTGGAGATTATGTGGAAATTGGCAGCAAAATTCTGGCCGTCTTGTTGAGGAATTGTTTGTTTCTGTACAATGCACCTAGTTTTTTGTAAATCTTTTTATGGTAAGAGAAATGTGACAGTCAAATCTGAGATTGTTATCAATCTCAACACCAAGTAGTTTGGTGTGTTCTGTTGGGGAGATGACGGTATTGTCTTTGGTTAGAATATTAAAGTGGGGGATAATTAGGTTAGATTTAGTGGGTTGGAAGATAAGGAGTTTAGTCTTGCTCAGGTTGAGTAATAACTGGGCATTAGATAGTTTTCTACAGATGAAAAGGCTTCCTGTGTGATCTTGTGAAGTTCAGGTATAGTTGGGGCAGAGCAGATGAGGGTGGAGTCATCCTCATACTGTATAAGAGAAGCATGCTTGGTGGTTGTGAACAGATCATTAGTGAAGAGTGAGAATAGCAGGGGACCAAGGATGGAGGCTTGGGGAACACAGAGTGTTACAGGAAGTTGATGAGATAGGTCATTATGCCAGACAACTGATTGTTGGTGGCCAGTTAGCTGTGAAACCAATCAGTAGCTGATTGGGAAAAGGATAAGTTAGTGAGAACAGAGATTAGTAGCTTGTGTGAGACCATGTCAAAAGCCTTGGATAGATCCAGAAATATAGCAGAGGAGAACAGGCCATTATTTTTATGATGGATAGCATTAGTGAAAGAGCAAGATGGTAGTAGTGCTGTGGTATGGCCTGAAGCCATGCTGGGTGCTGGAGAGGAGGTTATTAGCTAAGAGGTAGTCTAAGACTTGAAAATGGATGAATTTCTCAAGTATCTTGGAAAGTGGAGAAAGGATGGCTATGGGGCAGTAATTGGAAAGTTCAGTGGAGAAGCCACCTTTATGGAGGGGAATGATTTAGGATATTTTCCACAGTGTGGAGACATAGCTTTCTGATAAGGACTGATTAATTAAGATAGAGACTGGATAAGCTAGGGCTTTTGTTGCTATTTTTAGGTATTCAGAGGGGAGATTGTCGGCTGCAAGTTTTTTAAGCTTAAGTTTCAATAGAAGTTTTTTTATATAGGAGGTAGGCACTGATGAAAAAGAAAAGACTGTGGGCATCTGGTTTTGATGTAGGGGGGTGGGTAGAGGGTTGTGTTGTTTAGTCAAAGAGAGAATGGTTTCAGTAAATTGTTTATTGAATGAGTCAGCAATACTGCTGGAGGAAAGGGGAGTGATAGGTGTGGGGTGCCTACTTTACCTGGGGGGAGAATGGAGTTTATTGTAGACCAGAACTGCTTAGGGTTGTGATGGCAGCAGTTTAGGGCAGACTGATAATATTGGGTTTTATCTTCTATTTGCTTTATGAACTTGTTGCACAACTCTAGGAATGACTGTCTAGAGGAGGGGGATTTTGTTAAATGCCAGTGCACCCAGGCCTTATCTATGATTTTCATTAAAATTAAAATTTCACTAAAAATAACTTCCAAGATGTTTTATATTTTAGGTAGATCAGTCCTGAAAGCACCACCTTTGTGATAATAATTTTTCAAACCTAGCATTATGGACGGTTGAACTGACCCTGTTTCTCCTGCCAGCCTTGTTGA
Source organism: Protopterus annectens (assembly GCF_019279795.1). Lineage (NCBI taxonomy): Eukaryota > Metazoa > Chordata > Ceratodontiformes > Protopteridae > Protopterus > Protopterus annectens. The sequence goes on from NC_056740.1 coordinate 245,248,391, forward strand.
CTTGGATCTCCTGAGGAAGTGGAGCAACTGCCTCACGTACACTGACAACCGTTTACTAATAACACACTCTAGTACAGAGTGCGAGAGATATAGCTACATCAAGAATCTTGAATCCCTGCTCCCTAGCACTCGAAACAGTAACTCTGAAGAGGTTGCCAACCCACTCATAGTACACATCCATCACATAAATCAACATATGCAGAGGTGTTCTCAAAAAAATTACCAAAACACCAGAGACCGCCAAAACCCAAGACTGCTACAACCAACACAGTTCCCATAGCACCCAAGACACATAGCAACACCAGTGCCTCACCTACCAAACCCTTAAGGCATAGCATTCATAAACCAAATTTTCTTGTCATTGGAGACTCCATAGTGTGACACACAGATGTCCCACTTACCACGTTATATAAGGAGAAAGTCACGGACAGCTGCCTGTCTGCTGCCAGGATTCATCAGATGACATGTGCACTCGGGTCTCTTGGCCACAGCTACCATTATGACTCTGTCATAGTTCATGTTGGAGTGAACGACCTGAGACGTACCTCACTGGACTATATGAAGAAAGAGATGATTGAGCTCTCTGAGAAAAGATTTATCTTTAACAATGATTATTTTAGGTCTTATGCCTTTTACACATGATACCTGGATGACATCTTTATTTTATGGGATGGAGATGCTGATGACATTCCCCAATTCCTTTCTTATATGAATTAGATGACTGAATTTCTGCCTTTTACACATGAATGTGACACTGCACATATTGCTTACCTTGGCATCTGGCTTGAGAAGGATTGTATCAACAACTGTTTTACCTGGAGGATATACAGGAAGGATACTTATTCCAATTGTTTTTTTAGATTTTAATAGTTGCCACCCATTGCACCAAAAAAAAAAAAGCTGTGGTCAAGGGGAGATTTGTCAGAGCAGCCCACATGACCACTGATTTGGAGTCCATCCTGGTTAAATGTGAGAATCTCAAGGGCATGTGTTTGAAACGTGGGTATCCCTTTGGATTTGTTCATAGTTTGATGCTCAAGGTCATTAATAAATGAGAATGTAGTCAATTTGTCCCAATTCTGGGTGGCTTGGAACAACATATGGAACAGGCTTTGTCCACACCTAATATGCATGATACACGCGGTTGTTTAGATTGTGACCCACCAATAAGTTTAACAGCGCATAAAGATTGTTTTGGGCATTTTTTTATTACAGTTTTTCCAATAATAGTTATGAGAAAAGAACTGGTGTTTATTGTTACAAGATAATGACTTCAGGGACTTGGTGGGTCCAAAACCCCAAGTTTTTTTCAAGTGTGGACCCAATTTGAAATCCTTTTTTGAAAGAAAGAAACCAACAAGAAAGACAAACATTGAAACATTAGTATGAAGAAGTTGGGGGGGGGTGCTCGTATTGCAAATTTGTTTTGGTCTGTGACAAGATAAGATTGAAATTAATGCAATTTACATTACTGAAGAGATACACTTGTGATTCAAAGGGGTGGTCTACTGTGCTTGCTGCATGCTTTGCATGGTGTTTTATACTGGTAAGATTGAGAGGAAACTTAAAAATTGTATATACGAACATATGTATGAAATTAGAAATGGAAAGGAAACTAATGCCTTGTACAAGCGTGTCCATTTAAACAAGGAACACTATGTGAAATTTTGTGTATTAGAACAAGTGTTAGTGGATGAAAGAGGGGGACCGTGGCCTTTATATTTGGAGAGAAGTGAGTTATATTGGCAATTGCTAATGAATACCAATAACTGGCCGGGTCTGAATGAAAAGACTTCTATTTCTAGCTTATTAAAGATGAAAGCATTGGAGTGTTAATAAATCTATTTTAATAATTACAAATATTTTATTTTTTGTTTTGATGTAGATACAGTTAGTGTATGGGTTAAGAGCTTAAGTATTTTAACAACTTTAGTTTAAAAACTGTATCTCAATCGATCAGGTTCTTTGTACAAATATATTATTTGATTAGTTTTAACATTTCAAGTTAATCTGTTCTATTTATTGATATTTACTGATATTTTTATTGGACTTATATTTTATACGGTTCAATCGGATGATCTTATTAGACATCGTAATTTGACTTTGGAATTTTAAACACAACTGATTGTTTTGGAGGCTTGGCTGAAAGCAGGAATCTGATTGGTGGTTTCAAATAATTGTACTTATAATTGAACTTATAAAGGACTTAGGCGGATATTAATTATCTGATGATGTTCTCAAAGAGGGGTGAAAGCACTTATTATTTTATATCTTTTTTGTTTTATTAAGCATTGAATAAATATTTTACTTTACATCCCGGGGTGTGTGTATTTGTAGTCCCGTCCTAAGTTTGATGTTACAGCTCCATCTTAGTTTCATGTTTGCTGCTTCTTCTTTTTATTATTTGTTTTTGTTTCTTGTTGTTTTATGAGGTTTGTCCCTATCCTTGAGCAGCATATTACCCTCACCTAGAATGATGCCACAATATAAACAAAAAATGATCAAATTCAATAATTGGCTTAGTTTTTGGTGTCATTCAAAGGGGATCCAGTTACTGTTAGCCTGGGACGAAATGGTCGACAAATCTCACTGCTTTGTCAGAGATGGTTTGCACCTGGCACTACTAGGCTTTTTGCTACTGGCAAGGGTTCTTACCTCCCCCATGGTGCCTTTTTTTAGGCAAGGTCTCAAAAATAAAATTGCCAACAAGAAAACTGCCAATCATAACAAAATAAAGGTTATAATAACAGCACAAATCCAACCAAAAGAAGAGCAGCCTTGAGTCACACAACAGTGACTGGGTAAAAAATACTTTAATGAAATAGTCACTGTAAAACTTGATGAAATCAATGAAGAAGAATTATTAAAACATCAGTTTACCAGTTAAGCGCTTTCATCCCGAGAATTTATGGGACTTCATCAGAACTGAAACTGCAATAAAATAAACACTATTTATAGCAACTTTACATCATACTTTCTTAATAGTTAATTAACAAATTAATTACAAGTATCCACTCTGACTGAAACAATTAACCCTCTAAGTGCCTTAACTTTAAGACACAGTTAATGTTTAAATTCTCATTGAGCCCAGGGTATACAAAAGCATTCAAGTGAAGTTGCCATTTTAACTCACAAACATCTAACTTCACTGGTAACAGTTTCCCATGCAAATCATTCACTATTTGCTGCACCACAGCAAAATGAAATTCATGTTCTTTAAATGTAATTATATCTTTACTTAAGGCATTAGTTAATTTTTCTTTCTTTATATCCAAAAGATGCTTGTAAATTCTCTCACGAAACCATCTTGCAGTTTTGCCTATATAAAATGCAGGACAATGTAGGCACTTAGCAATGTAGACTACATTTTTAGTTTGACAAATATAGTGACCCCCAATATATATCCTAGTTTGCCCTATTTGGCAATACTCTTTGGTAACCAAAATGTGCGAACATTGTTTGCACATACCATATTTATTGTTACCCAGGGGCTTATTACTGAATTGCTTAGGACAATTACTATCCAATAAGTTTTTAATAGAAAAATCCCTTTTGAAAACCATATTTGGGGTGTCACCCAATAAAACTCAAATGCTCTTATCAAGGGAAAATACATTCCAATTTTTCTTAATAACATTAACTATACTTTTACTATGTAAATTAAAAGTAGTAATGAATGAAAAATTGCCTTTATACTCAGAGTTACCACTTGTGTTGTTGTTATTAGGAACACTAACCATATCTGTAGAGAGCACATGACAGTCCATGATAGGTTTATAAAACCTGTTCTCCTCTTATGGACACCTTCATAGCATACTTTATATAACAAATCCTCAGGATATCCCTTTCTTCTAAACATATAGAGCATAAATTCAACTTCAGCAATGAAGTCGGATTCAAAAGTAGTCATTCTCGCAGCCCTGACTAACTGCACTTTAACCACTGATCTTTTTTGGTGGAAAGGGTGACAGCTCAAAAAATCCAGATAAGAACTGGAGAAAGTGTGTTTCCTGAAGATTTTAGATGTTAATACTAAATCATCTTTCCCTACAATTAACTCAGCATCCAAGTAACTTATTTCCTAGTGCTAAATGTATTTGTAAATTGTAAAAATGTAGTTGTACTGTTGATATATAAAAGAAATTATTTTAATTGTTGTTCAGTACCAGACCAGATTCAAAATAAATCATCCAGATATCTTGTTTAGTATTTTCAAATAATTGTACTTATAAAGGACTGGGGCAGATATTAATTATTATCTGATGATGTTCTCAAAGAGAGACGAAAGGGCTTATCATTTTATATCTTTTTTGTTTTATTAAGTATTGAATAAATATTTGATTTTACATCCCGGGGTGTGTGTATTTGTAGTCCCGTCCTAAGTTTGATGTTACAGCTCCATCTTAGTTTCATGTTTGCTGCTGCTTCTTTTTATTATTTGTTTTTGTTTCTTGTTGTTTTATGAGGTATGTCCCTATCCTTGAGCAGCATATTACCCTCACCTAGAATGATGCCACAATATAAACAAAAAAATGATCAAATTCAATAACTGGCTTAGTTTTTGGTGTCATTCAAAGGGGATCCAGTTACTGTTAGCCTGGGATGAAATGGTCAACAAATCTCGCTGCTTTGTCAGAGACGGTTTGCACCTGGCACCACTAGGCTTTCTGCTACTGGCAAAGGCTCTTACCTCCCCCATAGTGCCTTTTTTTAGGCAAGGTCTCAAAAATAAAATTGCCACTCATAACAAAATAAGGGTTATGTTGCTAAATGCTGGGGGCTTAAACCAAAACCTGCACACCCGGGAAACACTCATCACTGGAGGATGTAGATATCTGTGCAGTCACAGAAACCTGGTTCAAGACCTCAGACAGTACACCAGCCTTGCAAGGCTACAATGCCTTCCACACCTTCAGACCACAAAACAAACGTGTGAGAACTAACAGAGGAAGTGTTTCTATCTATATTAGAGATAAATTCACCTCCCAAATAGTTAAACAGGACAACTCCAAGTTCAGATTACTGTGGGTAAGACCCCCCATTCAATTCATAGCTAGTTATAGATCTCCGTCTATGGATCATGATGCGCACGAGGCCTACTTGATCAAACAGGAGTCAATCCAGATATTGCCAAACACTCTGGTCATCGGGTATTTCAATTATCCCACCATCAACTAGGAAACCTACTCTAGACCTAACTCACTAGCAAAAAAGTTCCTTGACTTTGTTAACTCAAATGCCCTGGACAAATTGTTCAACTCCCAACAAGAGGAACAAACATGCTAGATCTGGTCCTCACTAACATGAAAAACAAATGCACCACAGCAACTGTTGGACCATCATTAATTAAATCTGACCACAAATCAGTTGCCTTTGAACTGGCACTAACACCAGAACTCACAAGGGACAAAGACTAAAAACTTCACCAAGGCAAACTATACCCTCCTAGGGGAAGGTATAAATGCATTCCAATCCCACCCCCAGCTGGAAAAAGTAACTACATGAAAGCTTACACTAAAGTTCTGTACAATCAGTTGTATAAATGTATAGACTTGGCTGTTCCACAGAGAATCAAAGCCACAGCCCCAGGTAAAAACAACCTGCCCTGGTGGAGATCCAGCATCAACAAATTTTACAACAAAGGCAAAATGTTGCTGTCTAGAAAAATAAAGGCAGGTCCCAACAATGGAAAAGCACCCTCCTCAGCCTCAACAGGCAAATAAGACAACATACCAAATCCTCTAAGGGTAACTTTAAGAAAAACGTAGCAATCACAGCCAAGGAGAATCATACAGCCTTTTACAGCTATGTATGCAGCCTAAAAGGTAGTACCCAAGCCTGTGCTGAACTAGTGACTAATGGTATCACACATACTAATCCCACAGAGATAGCAAACCTTATGGTGGACAGATTTGTCAAAAATTTCACTCTCTTATCCCCTCCAAACTCATCACAAAACCTGCTTCAAACTTCCCCTTCACCCTACATATCCAAAGAGCAGGTCATTAAAGCTTTGTCTAAGGCAAACAACACAACCTCTATGGAGCCAAACAGCATCTGAGGATGTCTCTAAACAAAAAAAAAAGTTATGTACTCCCTATAATGTTCCATCTGTGTTGTCCATTTTCATTTGGGTTAGGATGCTATCCCTCAGATCTGACTCAGCCGCTATACAAGCTCATGGCAATCTTGAACTCTCGAGCTTCACCCTTACCCAGAATGCACCACCCCTCATTACCTCACATCTTGTTTGCAGACCATAGAAAGAAAAAGCTTATGTAATTTTATAGAAAGCTTAAGGAGTAGTACAGTAGTGGAAGGAAGGACAGAGTCATATCTGAAGCCATACATATAAAAGGAACACCTCATAGAAGAGTTGCCCTGTATATCCGTTGATCCAGAATATAATGGAAGGGGGTTGGTAGGAGGGAAGGGGGTTGGTAGGAGGGAAGTTGAGGCAGAAATGAAAATGGACAACACAGATGGAATGTTATGGCGAGTACATAACTTTTTTATCTGATGTTGTCAATTTTCATTTCAGTCTCACTGATGGGACAGAGTCCCCAGCTACCGAAACCCCCAGGCAGCCTCAAGGAAGAATATTCCTAAGCACCACTGAGCAAATGATGCTCTACCCGTAGAGACTAAGTCCAGTTTATAATGCAATATGAAGGTATAAGGAGAAGCCCAAGTCGCTACCACACAAATGTCATCCAAACAGGCTTTTGATTGAAAGGCTGAGGAAGCTGCTAATGATCTTGTAGAGTGTGCACCTACTCATTTTGTGAGAGGCAAGTTTAATTTATTATAAATGAAGGAAATGAAGTTAGTTAGCCATTTGGATAAACTTTAAATCTACCCAACCTTTCTTCAGTAAAGAGACAAATAACTGGTCTGAATTTCTTAAGTGTTTTGCTCTGTGGAAATAAAAATATAACTTCTGTGAACATCTAGTGAATGTAGCAAATATTCTCCTTTATTTGTATAATTTGAGAAGAAAACTGGTAGACTGAGAGATTGCTTAATGTTGGAGTCTGAAACCACTTTGAGCAAAAAAAGATACATTGGTTTGCAATGTAACTCTATCCTTGTGCAAAAATTAAGTATGGAGGTTTCACCGACAAGGCCTGAATTTCTGAAATTCTTCTGGCAGAGGTAATGGCTACCAAAAACAACATTTTCCAAGAAAGAAACTTTAGATCACAAGTACTTGCAGGTTTGAAGGGAGGAAGGACTAAAACTTGCAGTACTAGGGTTAAATCCCACAGTGGAATAGGATCTCTAACTGGGGGGTCTCAAGAGAAGTGTTCCCCATAGAAATGCCTAACAAAGTTTATGTGATGCAAGTGAAGAGCCATCCATGTCAGTGTGATAGCTGGAAATCGTCACTAGTTGAACTTTGATTGTGGATGAGCTGGCTCCTTGAGTAAAGAGCAGTGCCAAGAATTCCAAGACAGAATGAACTGGAACCACCAAGAGTCTACATTATTTTGAAGAGCCCAGTAGGCAAATCCTTTCTATTTGCTATGATAAATTTATCTTGTAAATGGTTTGAGGGAAGATAATAGAATTTGGCAAACAGGGGTAGACAACATAAGTTGTCTGGCTACTAGTGGAAATGGAGAAGTCAAGCTGTCAGCTTCAGGTTTGGAAGGTCTGGATGAGTTGTTTCTGTTGGGTTAGACAGCAGGTCTGGAGCTGGGTCCAGAATCCATGGTTTATGGATCAGATGAGGCCAAAGGAAGGGGAGCCAAATCTGTGTAGGTCAAAAGAGGGTAATGAAAATTAACTTGCTCTTCAGCCTGGCAGCTTTCTGTAGGAACTTTGGTATTAGAGGAATCAAGGGGTAAGCATGCAATAACCTGGGGACAATTATGAATAAGAGCATCCCTTGGTGACTCCTCCTGTGGGGGAATTACGGCAAAGTAGCTGCTGAACCTTTGTTTAGGGGAGAGGCAAAAAGATTGCAGTAAGGCTGGCCACACGTGTGGAAAATCTTTTCCACTACTTTCTGGTTGAGGGACCATTCATGAGGTGATAGAATGCATCTGCTCAGTTTGTCTGCTAGCATGCAGGATTTACCTGGGATGTGCATTGTTAAAAGAAAGCAGTTGGAAGAGATTGCCATTGCCAAACTCTTAGTGCCTCTCGACAAACAGGGCATGATTTGGTTCCTCCTCCTTTGTTGATGTACCCAACCACTGACATATTGTCTGTGTGTATTGCAATTATCTCTGAAGGAAGAGCTTCCTGAAAGGCTTACAATGTTAAAAGCACTGCTCTCAATTCTAGAACATTGATATGCAAATTTGCCTCATCAGGGGACCACGTGTCTTGGACTATCTTTCTCAGATAATGCCCACCCTGTCTGGGAAACATTTGTGGTCATTATGGCCTTGGGCTGAGTAGGGACAAATAACCAGTCATGAAGAATTTGATCCAATTGGATCCACCACATTAAATGTTTCTTGCATGAGTTGGAGATTCTTATTGTGGTAGATAGGGGCTAGTGAAGAATGGACCATTGAGATGCCAACATCCACTGAAGAATTCTCATGTTAAACCTTGCCAGAGGTAGAAGGGGAATAGCTACCACCACCATCAATCCTAGCACTCACAAAACTAGGCGAGCTGGAACTGTTGTACTGCAAAGAAATTTGTTTACTTGCAATCCAAAGGTCTGAACCCTGGAGAGAAGCAGAGATGCCAGTGTGGACCTTGTGTCTGGTAGCATGACAATGAATTTTGCAGTTGGTTGAAGCTGAGACATTTTGAAATTTATAAAAAGGAAGAAAATCCCAGGCATGTATCCAGACAACCAAGAGATGAACTGCGACACAAGTTTTAGTGCTTTCATTCACTTAATTTAATTTGTGAACTTCTTCAGAAAACTATAGTAATATATTTGAACTATAGTGATTTTTTACTTTTTTATATATTACATTATTAGATCATTATAGTTCAAATATATTACTATAGTTAAAGAGTATATATGTTTTGTACTAGTTAGATTTTTCATTGTTTAATGTCATTTCCTGTTTTTAAGTATTTAAGGGAGCTTGGGTAGGATTGTATGTTTGTTTTCTGAAGAAGTTCACAAATTAAATTAAGTGAATGAAAGCACTAAAACCTGTGTCACAGTTCATCTCTTGGTTGTCTGGATACACGCCTGGGATTTTCTTCCTTTTTTTACGTTTGCAGTTTGGTTTGGTTTGTTTTATTTTGAAATTTATGGTTATTCCTAGAGATGCACAAGTTTGAATTACCTTTTCTCTTGCCATGATGAGTTGATGCCTGGCTGTGGTAGAGATAAGACAGTCGTCCAAATAAGGAAACACACAAATCTGTGCAGTCTGAGGTGAGCTGCTACCACTGCCATACATTTGGTGAACACCCAGGGGGCTGTGGTGAGACCAAAGGGCAACATTCTGAACTGGTAATGACTGGCTCCTAGCCAGAAGCATAAAAATCTCTTGTACCATCTGTTTATCTTTATATGATAGTACACATCCTGGAGATCTATTGAGCACATCCAATCATCTTTTTCCAGAAATGGAAGTATTGATTGAATCGTGACCATCTGGAACTTTGTTTTCTGAGCAACATTGTTCAGGTTACTGAGATCAAAAATTGGTCTCCAGTCCCCTGTCTTTTTTTGGCACTAGAAAGAAACTTGAATAAGTTCTGTATCCTTTCTGGTCTGAGGGGGGCCTCTTAGATGACCTTTTGATTAACAGCTTTTGTACCTGAATTGCTGCTTTTTCCCTCTGACTGGGTGGAACATCGGGGAGTTTTTTTTTAATTTAAGGGAAGATGGGAAAATGGAATTGTATATCCTCTGGATAAGATCCTCTGCACCAAATTGTTGTTTGTTATTTCTATCCAAGATCTCTGGTGCAGGGATAAGCAACCCCCAATTGTCTCCAGAGATAAAGAAAGGTTCTCTGGTCTCTGGAACCCTGATGTTGCAGCCCTGCTCTGCCACAAGGGCAGCGTCTATAATTTGAACTTCTTCTTCTGCCTCTAGGGGAAGGCCCTCCACGTGTTCTGGAAATACCCTTGTGATTTTCTGAACCACATCTTTCCACCCCCTTGATGATTTCTCAAAAAGGATCTTTGTGGGGGGGTGAAATAAATGTATGAACAAGGCAGAAAGGGTCTTCCCAGCCTTTTCATACCTGGATAGCATTTGTCTTACTTTGGGACCAAAAAGAGAGGATCTGTCAAAGGGAGCATCGACAAATGTAGCCTTAAAAGGCTCTGCAAAATCACATAAATGCATCCAGGCATATCTCCTAATGGTTATGCCTGAATCAACTGCTCTTGAGGTTCCATCTGCAATGTTGGAAATAAGCCTCATAGAGGAAATGGATATGGAATGTAGGGTTGCCAGCTGAGAATTGATGGAATCATTCACATCTTCAGACACGGATCCTGCAAGGGTACCTGAAAGCTCCTTGATCAGATCCCTCTGAAGCCTAATAAAGTGTACCAAGTAGTTCAGAGACCTTAAGGCAAAGGTTGCTGAAGCATAGGCATGCTTCCTGAACCTGTCCATCACTCAAGAGTCCTTGTCACGGGGATAGACAGAGGTACTCTCATCAATGGGTTCCTTTTTGGTGGCTGCCTCCACAACCATGGCATCAACCAGTGGACCTTTGGACCAAAAGGTCTTGGTTTCTGGTGGGGACATGATCTTGTCTGGTTTCTTTGGAATGGGCTCAGTGGTGCTTTCCAGGCACATTGCGGGACTAATTCCAGGAGCTCATCAGTGGGTGGGACCACTTAGGAAGTAGGTGGGCTGGTACCAAAAGACTCCAGTAACACAAATTCCTCTAATAAATGGTTGCTGGACTTCCAGTCACCTCTCTGTTTCAAGATCTCCAGAATGTCTGCGAATGAGATGTCTTCAGAAGGTGACCATGGGGACCCTTTGGCCTCATCAAAATCTGTGTCCTCAGTGACTGATTCAGGGGAATCAATATGCTTCCCCTTGCATGACCTCTTCTTAGGGACTTCCTCAGTGGAAGACTCAGAAAAGGTGGTAACACCCTTGTGTGAAGTCTGGGGTTTTGGTAATGGTTGTCCCTGTAGAGAAGTTAGTTGAGTCTCATGGCACAGAGATGAGGGAGCAGAAGACATAGAACCCAAATGGGAAGGCATCGTCTGAGTCTGAGGTGCAGACAAAGCTCTCTCCAACACCCTAAAAAGCTTACCATCCTGGGGAGGGGTAAAGACTTAGATCCAAAGAAATAAGCCTCTGATCTGTAGTCTCTCCCGCCCTGAAGATATCTGACCCGAGGCTGAGGTCTGACCCCAACTGACTATCGCAGGGACTCTGAGATGAAGAGATGGCTCAGAAGTTCCCTGAGTTGAATGCAGCACCTCTGATGGGACAGAAATGGGTCTGAAAGCTCTCCAGATCTTACTGGATCAAAGAGCTCAGAGCGAGTCTTGGATCTGGGGATAGTAAGATCTTCATATCCAAGGCAGATGGAGCTGGATGACTTGGATCCAATGGCTATGAGACCTGGGCTGGAGTCAGAGAAAGAACTACCAGAGGAGGGCTTTCTGATACTAGGGCTTCCTGACCCAATGGAGTAAAGGCCAAAAAAGGGACAGACTGACTCTGCACTGAGAGCAACTTCCAAACTAACCTCTCTACAGCTTCTTCAGTTAGGCTTCTGGATGAATGGGTAGACAGAGCAGATGGGGACTTGGATCTTTCCAAAAAGGGGGATGGCATCCTTGATGAAAAAGGATCCACTGAAGGAGGATACTTTGTTCTGGGTAAGGTGGAGGTAAGATCAGAAGTCTTTGTACCTGATGAAAAAGAAGTTACATGCTCACCATAACGTTCCATCTGTATTGTCGATTTTTTTCTCTCTCCTCACATGTGGGTTTTGGATCTGAGCCTTGGATCCCACTCAGGCATTAGCAAGCTCGTGGCAGCCAAAAATCTCTTGGGTACCTCCCGTTACCCACAATTCATCTCTCCCCATTACCTCAGATCTTGTTTGCTATAATTATAACAGTAGGAAGAGAAGGCTTAGTATTTAACACACAACAGAGCCTTACGTGAAGCAATTTCTGGAATCTAACAAAATTTAATCTAACCCTAGAAATCATCTTCCTGTTCAACCAGGAATCCAAGGATGGAGGTTGGAGGGTGGGATTGTGAGGACAAATGAAAAATCAACAATACAGATGGAAGGTTATGGTGAGTACATAACTTCTTTATCTGATATTGTCAATTTTTTGTCTCCTCCTCACATGGGGGACAGAGTCCCCAGCTACCTTTATCCAGGAAGGACTCATGGGAGAATACGCCTCAGAACCATCACACCAAAGGAAGCCCTTACCTTGAAGACCAAATCCAATTTGTAATGAATGATAAAGGTATGATGGTTTGCCGAAGTGACAGCTGTGCAAATATCATCCAAGAAAGCACTGGTCTGGAAGACCGCAGAAGTAGCCATTGCTCTGGTAGAAAGAGCCTGAATGGACTTAACAGGCTTCATGCCTTCTGAATTGTAAATAAAGGAAATACAACTAGAAAGCTACTTCAATAAGGTAACACTGGAAACATCGATAAAAACAAATATCAGTACTCTCTAAACTCAATATATTGTGGTGTTCCCATTCAGCCATTACTAAATTTGCTTAGCTTTTGGCACTAATGCCCATTGATACACCTGCCTTTTGCCAATAACAAGTCCTATCAATGACCTTTTTCTTATATGGAAAAAGGATGAACGTGGATTACTTGATTTCCCAGAGAAACTTAACATCGGTGATTTTTTTTAAAATTCACAATGAAATATTCAACAACCAGGATGAAGTTTTTTAGATGTGGAGATTGTGAGGGGTATGGATGGTCAATTGTCTACTAAAATGTGTAGGAAAGAATGCTATCATCCGTCATTCTTGCATTGGGACAGCATGCATCCCCAACACATGTTTGCCAATATTATAAGAGGTCAAGCAATGAAAGTTTCAATTTTATCTTGTGAAACTCATGAATTTGAACATAGCCTTGGATTGTTGAAGAATGATTTGAATGGGAGGGGGTACAAGCAGGTAGAAGTGGATGAAGCATGTGTAAAGACCATTAAGGGGAGATCTAATAGGGCTAAACCATACTTTTCTAATCATCCCAGAGAAGGTTATAGTAAATGAAGGCAGAATAATAACATGTCAATAGTTTTGTTGTATAGTCAAGATGTTTGTACCATCAGGGACATTATACGATGTAATTGGCATATTTTACAAGGGAACAAGAGGCTTGGAGGGGTAGTAGGTGTTAAGCTGAGGTTCACTTATAAGAATAAGACACTGAAACAGAGATTGTGCTATCCAAGGGCCAATGATGCATCTAGTGAAAGGTTAGTAGTTACTAGGAAATATAATGTGTGTGCGTTTTGTGAATATATAGATGAATCACTTTTTTTAAACACCCTGGCACTGGTTACTTATGGCACTTGAGGGAAACTGCTGACTGTAACACTAAAAATGTAATTTATATAGCCCATTGTGAAGATTGTTTTACATTTTATGTAGGGAAGATGAACCACCGACTGAGGGAATGTATTAGGGATCACCTATATTGTACCCGAAAAGGCTTAGAATACAGTACCCTGGCAAATCATGCTAAACAGGCAGGGAATGAACATGTATTTCCTTTTCAAGTACTATAGGTAGTAAAGGAAAATGTTAGAATGAGGACTGTTATAAATGAAACAGAATATAGAGTTAAAGTGGATTTTGAGGCTAGGGGCACATTTAGGATATGGCCTCAATGACTCTGTTTCATTGAAACCTATATTAAAGTCAAGGAAGCTCAAAAAGTGATGGCTTGAGTATGTTTTAATGTGATTTCTTTTTAAGTTTTGATTCAATTCCATATGACTTTCTACTTTAGTGAGAGGGGTGTGGTTTTTAATATGTTTATTGGACGATTGTGTTTTAATTATGTTATATATATGATGGACAAGTTGTTAAAGTTTGTCTCTGAGGAAGCAAGGTTATCATTGTGAAAGCGCTTACATTCAATAAATTTGCATTTTGAGGAACTTGGAGAATTTGGAGGGTTTTTTCTGTTCCTGCCTTGCATCTACATGGATTTTTTTTTTACTTTGGTTGCTACTAGTTCCAAACAAAGTTGAAGAACAGAGTCTCTTGCGTGAATTAGTAGATGCCTGATCTGGACTGAAATGAGCCAGTCATCTATGTATGAAAACACTCGGAATCCTTGTTGTCTCAGGTGAGCCGTCACCACTGCCATACATTTGGTGAACACTCTGGGGACAATAGTGAGACTAAAGGGCAGCACTCTGAACTGATAATGACTGGCTCCCAACTGGAAGCATAGGTAACTTCTGGAGCAAAAAACCTTGAGTACGTTCCAAATCCTCTCTGGTCTGGGGGGACCTCTTGGATGACTCTTTTTCCAGCAGTTTTTGAATTTGTGAGACTGCTTGATCCCTTTGACTGGCTGGAATATCTGAGATTTTCTTGTTGGGAGGTGGTTGTCAGAAAAAGGGAATTTTGTAACCTCTGGATATTATCCTCTTCACCCACACATCAGAAGTTATCTTCTGCCAGGCACTCCAGTGCAGGGATAGATGACCCCCAATTGCCTCTAGAGATGGACAATCAGGCCTCTTTTTAGGAGCGCTGCATGGGATTCCCAAAGAAAATTTCCCAGGAACCTTGGTTCTGCAGACCTCCTCTGCTGTGAGGGCGATATCTTCCATTCTTGTTTCTCCCTCTGCCCCTGGGGGAAAACTCTCCACATGCATCCTGGTATGACCCTTGAGACTTTTTGAACCACATTTTTCTGCTACCTCTCTGACTTTTGGGATAGGGTCTCTGAAGAGCTAAAAAACATATGCCCATGGCAGAAAGGGTTTTACCATCCTTCTCACACCTGGATAGCATATTCTTGACTTTGGGGCCAAAAAGAGACATACTATTAAATGAGGCATTGATGAACAAAGACTTAAAAGGTTCTGCAAAATCACAAAGGAGCATCCAGGCATGCCTCCTCATGAAAATGCCAGAACCCACCACTCTGCTCATTCCTTCAGCTGCATGGGTAATGAGCATCATGGAAGAGTTGGCAGTTAAATGTAGGGTGGCTAACTGGGAAGCTACTTTTTCTTTAGCTTCTTCAGCTACTGCTCCTTCAAGGGTATCTGAGAGCTCCATGCTCAAATCCCCTTGTAACCTGGTAAAATGAGATAGATAATTCAAAGACTACAGGGCAAAGGTCACTGATGAAAAGACATACTTCCAACATCTATCCATCATCCTAGAATCTTTATTAGGAGGATGGATAGTTGAACTCTCCTTGGAAAGTTCTTCCTTGGTTGGTGCCACCATGACCATGGCATCTACTGCAACCCCCTTAGTCCAGAAATCCTTATCAGATGGACTGGTTGTAATCTTATTTGGTCTCTGGGGAATCAGCTCAGTGGAATCTGGGGTCTCCCATGCCTGTCATGAGATTAGATCTATGAGCTCATTGGTGGGCAGAGTCAGTCAGGAGATAGACGAGTGGGAACCAAAGGTGGCCAAGTACACAGACTCCTCAGGCAAAGGGTTCGCTTGACTTTCAGTCACCCCTTTGTTTGAGAATCTCCAGAATCTCCCCAAAGGAAACATCCTCAGGGGTGACCGTGAGAAGCCCTCATTGGGGTTGATGTCTTCAGCGGCTGACTCCTCTGTGGAGTCCAAATGTTTCCTCTTGCTAACTTCTTCCAAGGAACCTCCTCAGTGGGATAGTCTGGAGAGATATTGGAACAGTCGGGGGTTCCCTGATGGGTATCCTGGAGCCTAGGTTCCTGCTATCCCTGTGGAACAAGATGGGATGAGGAAGAACATTGGCTATCTGTCTAGGATAACAGATCTGAGGAGGCTGCAGTGGCAGCCATAGCCCTCTCCAAAGCCCCAAAGTCTGACCACTCCTGGAAGGACAAGGACTCCAGACCCAATAAGCCATGCTTTCAGGATGGAGGCCCCCCCAGTCCAGAAGACAGCTCACCCAGGGTTGAAGCCAGAGCTGAGCTCACTTTCACAAAAATCCCCAAGGGGCACTGACCACTCTGGGAATCTGGGAGTGAAATGCACCCAAGGTTTGTGAAGCTCACTTCAACTCAGGGAGCTCTCTGGCTCCAAAAAGGCCGATAAGCTCTGAGCAGAGGTCTGATCGAGGAAGAGGACAACCTAGAATCCAAACTCAAAGGCACCAAGCATATCAGATCCGTGAGCTCCAAAACTTGTACCAAAGTCAGAAAAGATGAAAAATGGGAGTGGAGGTTTAGGTAGACCTGGAGCCAAAAGGGCTGAGGTCGAGGGGGACCTAGTGATAGCCTGTGCCCATAAGATCTTCTGCACCATCCATTCCACATCATCTTCAGTAATACTCCTGTTCAAACAGGAAGACAAAGCAGAAGGGTGTCTTGGCTTTGATAGAAAAGGTGATGCTACCCTCAAAGGAAGTGGGTCAAATGAGGGAGAGTACCATGTCCTCGGTAAAGTCAAAACTGGCTTAAAAGAGCTGTGTCAGATCCGACCCCAGCGGAATTGACCCATCTTTGCCAGATGAGATCAGAGCCGAAGAAGTCGGATCTGATGAAGTAGCAATTGGAGCAGAAGGCTGCAATCACATTTGAGACTCCCCAGCCAATGGAGATTTTAACGTTTTTCATTTTGTCTCTAAAAAATTGGTTGGCACCACTGAAGGTCTTTTCTTGGCCTTGTTAGAAGATTTGGAGGACAAGGAAGAAGCAGAGCTCAAGCAAATTTAGTTTTAGAAGTTGAACTTGTCTTATCCTTTGCTCCAGAAATAGCTTAATCAAAGGCTAAAGGTAACATCCCTCTTAAAATGAGTTTGTTCCTTCCGTCAATTAAGGCTCTGTTATTAAAGGAGTGACATATTGCACAGTCCTCCTGTAAATGCAGATGCCCAAGACAATATACACATAGGGAGTGTAAGTCGCTAAATGGAATCTTGTGCCTGCACTTTGTACACTTCTTGAAACCAGCCAGTTTCTCTGCCATAATGCACACACAAACACTCACTCAAGAAACCAGAGGAAAGACTTTTTTTTTTTTTTGGCAGACAGAAGGAAATGACAGTTAGAGGAATAAACCCTACTAACAATAGGAGGCAAGAAATATCTCAAGGGTAGAGGGGGGGGGGGAGTAACCTATTAAAAAACAGTTACTGGCAGGAAGGAAAATGAAGAAGTAAAGGTGGGCTAAATAAAGTAGCAAGAGACACCAGAACAGACCAAAAGTTCAAAAAGTATACTTCTTAAATCTATAGAAGTTAGAAGAAATTTAAAGTGAAAAAAGGAAAAAAATGCAACCTGACACCAAGAGCTAACTGGAATGACCATGTCTTCGCAAAGTGGCAAACGAGATCTGAGGTAATGGGGAGAGATGCATTCTGTGTAACGGGGAGGTACCCAAGAGCTTTTTGGTTGCCATGAGCTTGCTAACAGTCAAATCGGATCCGAGGGCTCAGATCCAAAACCTACAAGTGAGGAGGAGATGAAAAATTGACAATATCAGATTTCTGCTTTTTTTGAAAACTTCAGATCTGAAGAAACCATCGGATCCGAGGGGGGTGTTTGAACTTTGTCGGATCCGATACAACAGCTGGATCTGAGAATTTAGGCTTCTTCTTCATTGGGTCCAAACTGACTGTAGACTCTGAGGATGGCCTTTTTACAGATTTTTCTGATTTAGATGAAGCAGAAAAGGAGCTGGGAGAGGTAAGACCTTTTTAACTTTTTCCCTCTCTTTCTCTTTAGCTGGTCCAGATATGGCTTCATCAAAGGACGAGGGTAGAAGTCCTTTTAGTATTAATTTATTTCTGCAATCTACCAACACTCTGGGGTTAAATGTATGGCAAATCGCACAGTTCTCTTGAAGGTGACGAAGGCCTAGGGAGAAAAAACACAAGGTGTGCAAGTCCAAGAGTGGAATCTTCTATCTACATTTTTGACATTTTTTTAAATCCTGCAGGGCTTTTCTCTAATTTTCAACTACAATAAGCACAAAATATATATATATATATATATATATATATATATATATATATATATATATATATATTTATATATATATATATATATATATCTACACATACATACATACATATATATATATATATATATATATATATAAAAGGCACAATACTGAGAAGAACTTTAAAGGAGGAAAGAAAACATTAGAGGGGAGGCAAATACCAACAATGGTATTTAATGCTATGATGCATGTACAGGGACAGGATTAATAACAATAGTAATTAGAACACCAGAGAAAAACGGTAAGGGTGAAAATGGTTACATTTCAATTATAAAGATAGACTAAAGTGAAGTAGAAGAAGAAAAATTAGAATGACAGTAAGAAAAAATGAAACTACTTATCAACCAATCGCTCGAAAGGTTAAAAAAACATGTCTTATCCCTGGAAGTGTGAAATGAGATCTGGAGTAATGACGGGTGGTGTATTCTGGGTAAGGGTGAAGCTCAAGAGTTCAAAACTGCCACAAGCTTGTATAGCAGCCAAGTTGGATCTGAGGGATCGGATCCAAACCCATCAGTGAGGCTGAAATGAAAATTGACATCAGATCATGAACTAGCATCACCACTAAGTACCCTCTTCGAACACAGCCTAACCACAGTCTTATGTTCCTGCAGAATGGAAAATTGACATCAGATCATGAACTAGCATCACCACTAAGTACCCTCTTTGAACACAGCCTAACCACAGTCTATGTTCCTGCAGAATGGACAACAACAGTTATTCCCCTCCACAAATCTGGCTTAGCAACAGACCCAAGGAATTATAGACCCATAAGTCTGACTAGCCTTATCTGTAAGACCATGGAACGTATGCATTATCATGGACCTCATAAATAAAGACATAGGCAACCTCCAAAGACTGGATCCGACCCAGAAAGGCTTCGTCAAGGGCAGATCCTGTCTGTTAAACCTAGTGGATTTCTTCAAAAATGTGACCAGGGCCATTGACATAGGTAAATCTGTGCACACAGCATACCTCAACTTGGCCATTGACACAATCCCACATGCAGGCCTTACCGATGAACTTAGTAAAACCCCTTTGCTGCAAGATGGGTTGCTAACTGACTCACAAGCCGGGCACACACAGTGGGTGATTCCACATCAACTGGCAGACCTATCACCAGCAGAGTGCCACAAGGGCCAGTGCTGGGCCCCCTACTCTGATATATACTTCTCAGAAGTTCAGGTCAAAACTAAGGGGTTGTGGCTGATCAAGTCTGTGGACAACTGCAAACCGGGTGCAATTATCGAATCCCCAAATGATGTCAGTATACTTCAGGAGGGTCTTATGCAGACCAATGGCTGGTATCTCAGTCATGGTCTTAAACTAAATGCAAAGAAAAGCATCATCATCCCTGTCAAAGGAAAAACTTCAAAGACCAATACACGTAAGGTTAAGGCACTTTAATTCTTGCGGCAAGGAGACAAAAACATGCATGCAAAAATACAGAGTTTGTCTGATTAGTAACAGGAAGTGAAGCCATTCTTATACTGTTTTACAAGTCATTGCCTTCTAAAGCTGAGGTAATCAAATACAAGCCTACAATATTGTTTTTCAAAGTAGATATTGTTCATGATTTTCTGCTGACATGACATTACATTGCAAGAAACTTTTTGAAAAATAACATGGCCTTGGAGACCACTAGCTAGTTACAATTATTTCTACAGTGCTGTGTTACATTTCAAGGTACTCTGTTAATTCAAGCACAAAGCAAACACAGACTATAGTTCATATTCTTCAAGCAGTCTTTGTTCTACTTATGTATCCTTCCTGCAGCTGTGTATGTTCTCATAGCACAAACAGAGCTAATTGTCTAAGTTTAATAACATTATAGAAACAGTATTGTTCTAGTCATTATTTTCCTAACCCAGCAGAAAATCATCTGCTTCTCAGTAAATTTCCAAAGGCATAAGCAAGATTTCAGCTGTGCTGTCAAAATACAAGGTCAGAAAGCATTCGCAGTTTATATGGATTTATGCAGTATGAAATAGAATAAATGTGTTAACCCTTTTGGGCTTTTAAAAGCACTAATATACACATTAATACATATTTTTCTAACAATCCCCTTTGGTATAAACAATGACCATTCACACTATTAAATTAACAATACCCTATGTACCTACAAAGTGGTAAGGGATCTGAGATCACAAGTAGACTGCGACCATAACTTTGACCACCATGTGTCTACATTAGTAAGGAAGGCCTTCTGCATAGCACACTTGATTAGCAAAGGCATCACCTCTAGAGTAAAGAAGGTTATAAACCCTCTATACTCGTCACTATCAGGCCCATAATTATAATTAAGTATAACACCCCTTTTGGCATGTACCGTACAAAGTACCTGCAGCAACTGGAGACATCTCAGAGGTTTCTAACAAAGAAGATCAAGAGACTCCAGCACCTGCCTTACACAGACCAACTGAAGTCCCTGTAATTTTACTAGGTATTGTATAGACTTCTTACGGGAAACTTATGCCTGACTTGCAGAGCAATCTCCAACCCAAACCCAATGAATTTACTGCACATCCATAAATCAAACAGGACTAAAGCTACCCATTCCAGGGACCAATATATTGCCTGCAACTTGAATAGGACATGCTGAAGGGACATATTTGTCTCCTAGAGACTGCTGCATCTTTGGAATAGGCTGCCAATTCATGTGAAGCAGAGCACCTCTATGACACTGTTCAAAAGGAACCTCAAGGAGTGAATTGTGCACCAGAAATTCTTACGAAGGATAGTGCCCACAACCTTCCTGGATATTGGCAGTCAGTACTAAATACAATCCGGAGTATTGACTAGAGTAGCTATGGTATTACAATGGGATGAAACGTATAAGCTTGAAATGACCTCTTGGCCAATAGCCTAGTAATCTCCTATGATCCTACTATTAGATGTAACAGCCCTATGGTTGTTTACCTGGCCACAAGCTTCTGTGGTGCCACCTACATTGTCAGGACCTCACATCTTTTTAAAGAGCAAAGCTGTCTCCATCTCAGCTATATTTGCTGAAATGGTGAGCGCAGTGCATTATTTAAGCACATTAAAGTACACTCTCAACGCCTCTTCTGTTTTTATGAGTATTAATTACATTTCATACAAAATTCAACTGTATATTTTACAGAAGAGGTACTACATAAGAAGGAAAGATTTGGAATTTTTTCAGCTCGTGCCCATTTAAGTCCTACTGTGAATGAGAATAGATAATTTCCTGTTGCAATTTTTTGTGTGATCATATTTATCCTCCTAATGTTTCAGGATAGTACAGTATGTGATATCTTGTATAGTATACTAGTACTTTATAGTGCATGCAGATGTCTCATTTGTTTTCAGTGATATTGTTTACATTCTGCTTAAAATGCCAATTACTAGGGTATAGCATGAAATATTTTGATATGTTTTTATTGATGCTTATTTGAGCTTTGGTTTTTATATCAATGTATAACTTTCAGTTGTGTATCGACTTTTCTGGCATATACATATTTATTTACATATAATAAAATTGCTAAATTTGTCACTGACACCCCATATAGAGCACATCACTGCCTAGCACTAAAAAAGATTATCTTGGCTAGAATTCCCTCACCTTCTTCACTACAATCAACTGACACCAACCCAGCTAAACATCTATCCTACAAAACATACTAGAACCTTACTCTAACCTATGAATATTATGTTCCACCAATAAATCCTTAATAAAAGTTACTAGATCCACAAATTCCCCAGGTGATGCTCTCTACTCTAGCCATGTGCCAAATTATGGAACTCCCTACCTCCAGATTTTAGAACTATATCTAACATCACCCACTTAAAAAAAATCATCTGTCTAACAATTTGGCTATGCTTATGTAATTCTCCAAGATAAAACACACTTCCACCTTCTACTTCCACAATCCACTATCATTACACTTTTTTCCTATTACTGTAATCACCCTACATAAACTGGATGTGCATCTCCAATTTCACTATAATCCAGACTTCTTTTCTCCACTCCAGCCCAACTAATATAGCAGTCCTTATAGACAAAATCATCCTTCTATCCTGCTAAACACTATACCTATTATGTCTGTTTTTCTTATAATAATAAACTGACTCTGTCTCGCCCTTAGAACCTTTTGTCTGATCTTATTTCTTCTAACTAAATCTCCGTCTCACACTTTATGCACTATTATACCATGACCCCCCCCAAAACGTGCACGCTGATTGGCCAGCGTGCCCGTTGTAAATCGAGTTATACTAATGGAAAAAGGTCCGGTCGCCCGGACTTTTTTCCATTAGTATAACTCGTTTTTTTAAAACACTGTCTCGCTATGTTAAATTGGTTTAACATAGCGAGACAGCTTTAAAATAAGCAACGGAGATCTCCGTTGCTTATTTTAAAGCTGTCTCGCTATGTTAAACCCATTTAACATAGCGAGACACTGTTAAAACAACGAGAAAGCAAGATCTCCGTTGCTTTTTTTAATCTCGCTATGTTAAATGAGTTTAACATAGCGAGACAGTTAAAATAAGCAACGGAGATGTCCGTTGCTTATTTTAAAACTGTCTCGCTATGTTAAACTCATTTAACATAGCGAGACACTAAAAAAAAGCAACGGAGATCTTGCTTTCTCCGTTGCTTTTGCCCACAGCTCTGATGTACTGCGCAGGCGCGCAGTACATCAGAACTGCCGCGGATGCCAGACATCTGCGGAAGGGCAGTAAACAGGCATTATACTATGCCATTATTTAAGAAAAGTAATAGTTTCTTTTCTTAAATAATGTCATGGTATAATAGCAATAACCCACTTCTGGGTGTGGGTAATGCTCGGGACCAAACCACGCCAACCGTGGGTAAATTTAGCATTACCCACACCCAGGCGTGGGTTATTGCTATATTAACCTAACTATTTACTTCAGCTGCGGTAGCGTTGTCGCCTCACAGTAAGATGTTGTTCTGTTCGATTCTCAGCTAGAGCGTCTTCTGAGTTGAAGGTTGTGCGTCAGAGCTGGCAACTCGGCACGTAAAAATCTGCTGCCAATCATTAGCAGACCAGAGTTCCGCTGTGGCAACCCCTAACCGGGAAAAGCCGAAAGACACAACAACCTATTTACTTCATCTCCTTTCACTCTACTAAAACTGTATAATCTGTCCTTATAAACTCTGAAAATTATTTTTTCTAAATCTGTCTCCTCAAACTGTTGTATAACCTTTTTATAATTACATATGTGGATTTACTTTGTCCTTGCAATAATGTTCTCAAATACGTTTGTCTGTCTGTGTCCTGTAATAATGTAAACACTACTCTACTGTACATATTCTATGTAAACGTTCACTCTTGTGTACATATTGTGGAGCTTTTCTCCCCAGGTCTCCTCTGAAAATGGGCTCACACCCACTCAGACTTTCCCAGTAAACAAATGTAAAATAAATTACTGTGATTATATTTACAGTTTAGAAATTTCACTGTGTGCCATCAGTTTTTTTTCCTTTTTTTTCTGTTGGTAGCTTTTTATCAGGTGATAATAGTGGTATGTTACATATGTTCCTGGTTAGTGGCACTTGACATTTCAACCACTGATAAAGCTTTAGCAATAATGGTCTGGGTGTGTTTGGAGATGCTTTTTCATAAACTTTAATACTTCATTAAGTTGGGTTTGGTATTACTTAATGCTGATAAAGTGCTCACATTTTGGGATGAAAGAGCTGAATGAAATACTTACCAGTTTTCTTTTGGTTGCAGTACTGTTTATAGTATTTTCTTATTTTTGGTTTTCTGGCAAATCACTGAGGATTGAAGTTACTAAAGAATGACAAACATTTAAGTTTCTGATTACATATACTTGAAAATATTTATGCAAACACAAAATCTTTTAGTCCAGCAGCTTTTCAAGTTTATAACAGCAACATTTATTTTTAATAAAATAAATAACAGCAATATTTAAAGTTCATCCAGGATTTGTTTTGGGTGCTTTGCTTACTGCCCCAAATTATTTTTTGCTACTTTTTTATACTGTCCACAATTATTATATAAAGACTCCACTTCAAGCAGTCAAACTGACTCATTTATCTCTGAATGGTTACTGATACACCAAATTAGGAAACAGGGATTTTCCTTATCTGCAATACTTTTCATACTATTAATGCAACCCCTTACACAATTCAAATGCGAGTAAGGAAATAAAGGGCTTTTATAATGGTGCCACACAGGTAGGAACATTTCATGCAAATATCCTGTTTCTTCTTCAACCAAAACAGCGATATATAAAATGATGGGCAATCTATTAGATGTTAACACTATTCTGACCTTATGGTTAATCATTATTTATTTGTTTACCAGGAAAGTCGAACTCTCCGTTTTCCTTTTTTTCTCTTTTTTCTCCTTTTTGTTTTCTTTTCCTTTCTTTTCTATTCTGTTAGTTTTATATATACTGTTTTTATTTATGCACACCCAATTTTTATATGTTTACTCTATATGATCCGTTTTGCATATGTACACTATGCCTCTTATAAACTATACTCGTCATCTGAGCGAGTTTGTATATGGTGGATATGAATTGATGTAGTCTATGTTGACTAATTCTTGACGATGTTTATACTTTTATTAGTATATGGAAGTAGGGGCGTTTTTAATTAAATTCTCTGTTATGAGACAATGTGGTTTTTAATGCAAGTAAATATATATATACTTATATTATTTTTGACTAAACTTGTTATAACTAGAGCAAGCATTAATACTATGACTTTTGAAATCATGATGAGTCTCGTTAACGTGCATTAAGCTGCTTGACTGTTTAAATTATTTGTTAATTAGGGTGTGTGCACTATATATAAGGATAAGGATTAGCCCTGTTTAATGTAACCTGATGAAGCGCACTAGCTAAGTGCGTGAAAGCACTTGTTCTTCTCTTTAAATAAAATTGTTTGTTCAATTTTTATTCGTGGTGGTTCCAGTGATTTACTAGTTATTATCGCTTTCATCTAGTACAACTAGACTTCATCAGAATTGATGGAAACAAAGGTAAACGTCCAATCCATGTAAAGGTAAAGGTTGTTCCCTTTACGTGGATTGGACGTTTACCTTACCTAAAGTGTGGAATTTATTCACATCTCCAGCGTCTTTGTGATTCCGCTAGTAGCCTTTTGGATTCATTTTGTTTGGTTGTAGTGGCTACTGGGACTTTTTTTCTACACTTCATTTAGACACATTGTAAAATGTGTATCTTTCAAGAGGTTTTAATTTATTATTTTAGAGAGAATTTTACCTAACCCTAGGTGTGGTTCCAGATAGGACAGAAGTGAGTACAAAGAATTGTTATGGCAGCTTAAATTAGATGCGACACATCCTCCTGGACTAAATGATTGTGTGTCCTCAGTTCCAGTGCTCAAAGATCAGCTATGCTTTGACTACTAAATTTTAGGTTATTTTATTAAAAAAAACTAAATTAATTTTTATATTTATATAGCTGTTTACATTTTACACAAGATCTTTGAATTGATATTTTACTGAGTTTAATATGTTGTATTATATTCTATTATTTTTACTATCATATATATTCACCCACTTTCACTCAATATTTTTAGCTGGAAAAAATCTATATCTGCGCTGATTTTATAGAATGCATCTTTAAAAATCTATTTGATTAATTGTTTTTTGATCATGTGGTAGGTTTATAAGCTACACATTTTGTCTGACGTGGTTGCATTCTTTTAGCTCTGAAGAAGTTCCAATGCGCTTTGTACTGGGGACAAAAATCAGTGTTAAAAATGTATATTAAAATATTCTCTACTTGTATCCCAATGTAATACAGAGTTTATTTCAGAATGCAACTTGGATTTATGGTCACTTCTCCATTTCCAGTTGGTACGCTTCGTTTGTTTTGAAGTTTACTAGTATACCTGTGCCTTTTTTTTTTTTTTTTTTTTTAGGATTTCACAGAATGCCCTCGATCTTGCCTTATATTTTTGGTCTGTTCAAGAACAAAAAAGGTGGAATAAACATATATCTAATATTGGATAGAGGGAGCAACCCTACTATCCTGTATCCATACCAGTTCCGGCTTGAAAATGCCTTCTTCAGTGGATTAAAAGCAACACATACACCAATACATTATTAGTGTAATGTAATATGAGACAGTATAAAGGCAAAACATTGGTCCCTCAAAATTGGTCATTAAGACCAGGTGGAAATAAAGCTCCCAATTTAACAATCCATTTACGTTCTTTAAAATTAAGTAACTTGTGCCAGCCTAACTTGTCCCTGCATTTCCCCCTAATACAATCAATAACAGTAAATTGAAAAGAAGCTGAATTATGCTTGAGAACATGTTTATACAAAGCATTATTCATACGTTTATTTCTTATATCGCCAAGATGTTCCCCAATCCTAAAATGAAAGGGTCTAGAAGTTTGCCCCACATAAAATGAAGAGCATGTGCACGTGACTAAATATATAACCCACTCCATGCTACAAATGGCCCAAAATTCAATACTGAAAATCTCAGAAGTGTTACGACTACTAAATTCTCTAGTATTTTGAACCCGAATACAATATGAACAATGACCACAAGGTATACATCCAAAAACCGGTCCTCCTTTTAAATAAAATTGTGTAAAAACTCTGGGGTTAACATTGACCTTCTTATAATGGCTAAATATTGAACCTAGTGTTCGTCCTCTCCTAAATGAGAATGAACATCTATCCCTCAAAAAAGGATACAATTTTTCATCTGCCATCAAAATATTCCAATGTTTATGAATGATATTCATAAATCCCCTTGTGTTCCGTCCATAAGTGGTAACAAACCGCACAGGCTCATAAGAATAATCTTTATTCCTGACTTTATAACGTAGCAAATCCGACCTATTTTGTCTAGAAGCCCAATTTTTAGCAGAGCTAACAGTACCTGGACGATAACCTCTCTCCTTGAACCTACTTACCAAATCATCTCGAATGAGATTATAAGTTTGTTGACTAGAGCAGATTCTTCTAGCTCTAAGGAATTGAGATTTTGGGATGTTCTGAATGATATGTTGTGGGTGGAACCTAGTAGCATGTAAAAGGGAATTGTATCCAGGAAACTTCCTATATAATACTGTAGACAAAGTATCATCAGGATTTCTGTTGACCTCAACGTCAAGAAAAATCATCCTGGATTTATGGTAATTTACCTTGAATTCAATTCCCCACACATTATCATTAAGATAATCAACAAACTCCTGAAGATAAACTTCATCTGCCTTCCACACCAACCAACAATCAACCAGATATCCAATTCACTCATATAAATGTTATGATTGGGATCATAAATCATGACCTCCTCAATGTAGGCCATGAAAAGGTCTGCATAAATGGGTGCGAATGAAGCACCCATAGCTGTACCTTTTGTCTGCCAAAAACATTGGTCCTGGAAGTAAAAAACATTACTGGTCAAAACATATTCTGCCAAACATACCAGGAAGGTGTTAAATCCCAGTTGATATAGGCCAGATCTGCCCAACCAGTAATCCAGGGCCTGCAGACCTGCCCAATGTGGGATGTTCGTATAAAGAGAGGTAACGTCCAAGGTACATAATAGCCAATGGGACTCAAGTTGTGTATCATTAATAATATCCAAAAATTGTGTGGTGTCCTGGATCCTGGCTCTAATAAGAGATAACAAAGGTTTCAAAAAAATATGTCAAGTATTCAGACAAGGGTTCAGTCAGGGACCCACGTCCCGAAACAATCAGTCTCCCAGGAGGATTAATTGCATCTTTGTGTATTTTAGGAAGCAGATAAAAATATTGTTTATTTGGAGAAGAAACCATTAATTGATTTTTATCCGCATGTGTTTTGATGCCTTCCTCTTCAGCCTGTCAAAAATAATTCAATTTTAGACTGAAAATGGTGGGTAGGATCTAGAGGCATAGCCATATAATATTTTTTATCCCCTAATTGTCTCATGGCCTCACTGTCATATTTAGCCTCATCTTGAACTACTACTGCCCCACCCTTGTCCGCCTGTGTCATTACTATATTCTTGTTCTTAAGTTCATCCACACACCATACTTCCTCTTTGGATAAATTATTATATGATACTGGAAAATCCTTCAAATTACAATGTAAATCTTTCAAAACATTAGTTTGAAAAACACTTACCAAATGGGTCATAGGTGGAACAAAAGATGTTTTTTTAAATTTAAATCCCTGAGTCAAAGTAGATGCATTATCCATATTGAACAATTTCAAATTCAAAAGTCTACAAAAATTAGCCATATCTTGTGCCAGAGAGTATTCTGGAACAAAAAAGCCAGGAACAAAGTTTAATCCTTTATCCAGTACTTTAATTTGTGTGTTACTGAGGTCTACAGATGAAATATTATGAACATTGGTATTAGTGATTATCGCTCTGTCATAAATTTCAACAGAGCTTCCAAACCTTCCTTGGGTTTGTCTCTTCTTGTGTTTCCTCCCCCCTCGTCTGAATCTGAACCCAAAGGGTGGGATAAACTCCTCCCTTTGGGGTCAGGGGAAGCATCTGAGTGATTTCCCTCGCCATCTGTATTGGAGGATGTATCCTCTCCTGAAGTGAAACTAGAAGAATCCAAGCTCTTCTTTAATATAGATTTTGGTCTCTTCCTCTTGGGGGTCACAGCTCTCTTGTTAGGAAGTCTGAAAGTAACATTTTTAAATATATCAAACGGTTTCCCTCTCTCATAATCACCTAAATCCCTATGAAATTTTTTTAAGTTTCTTCTCTTTTAGAACTTGTTCTAACTTTAATAATTCCATGGTTAGTTGGTTAACCTGAGAGGAAAAAGAGCCACAAGTCTCATACTTATTAACTTCCATACAAATTTTCTCAACCTCTTGAATCCCTGATTGAACTGTTCATTCATAAAAATCGGCAAGAGAATCAACAAATTTAGAAGATGCTGATTGCTGGATCTGACTCCAGTCCTCTGTTAATTTATCATCAATGTTATGTACCAGAGGTTGCACTTTATCCCTGAGACCTCGGGGTGTAATATTTTTATATTGGTAGGCCTTGAATAAACGTAAATGCCAGACATTAGTCCGAAGACCTAGTAAAGAATGATTTGCATAATATATCCTGATCCAAAATACCCCCCCCCCCCGATGTATTAACCAAACCTGGGGCCCCTAGACCAAATATAGTTAAATCATACTTATCAGACGCCAAGCCTTTAATCAAAGAGGACAGCGCCATATTGGATTAAAAATATATATATATATATATATATATATATATATATATATGTAAAACCACCAATAGGTTGACAGCCACCAAGACACAATAGTCAAAAAAATCTTTACCAGTAATCAAAATAGAGGTATAACACAACACCAAAAATTATTTGGTGAAACAAATAAGAATGTGTGTGATTCAATCAATATATTGGTTGATATAAAAAATACAAAAACATATAAAACAAAAAAAATCTGGTAATGTTGAAAAACAAAAAAGCACAAATACTATAATCAGCCCTTATGACTAATATGTCACAATGCTGCGCATTTGCCCATAAGAAAACATACCAGATTTAAATAGAAATACAATAATAAACTATAACCCAATATGATTTTCAAGAAATCAGTCAGGGTAGGCCCTATTAATAATACATCATAAACTTCAACCTGGGTTAATAAATACTATAACCAGCCCTTGCGATATAATCAAATATAGAGTTAATCACAATGCTGCATATTTTTACCCATAAATCCAAAGATAACTATTAAGAAGGGCCAAACACCCTGAATATAAGTAAACTGATACACTATTCAGCCCCAGTGTATATACCAAATCACTTGGCTGTGTGTCAAAAAATGATAATAATCTAATAATATCCACCAACAATTGACAATAAAAACCACACAATATTCCTAACCAAACCAAAATGATACAAAATGGTATCTTTAACACACAATTTACTCAATCATGTTAGTGTTATACCACCATATGATCAAACAATTTTTTAAATGCGGCTGTCAACCACAAGGCTAAAAAATGTTTGCAAGACCCTATAAAAAAGGTCAAATGCAAAATATAAACCAAGAGTAGTATGGACCTATCATAAAGAATGAGATCAAAATATAACAATAATAAACCAGTTAGACTAACATAGAAAGTAATACAAAACAAGCCTAAATGCCTGTGTGTCATGAGCTATAATATGCAATGATTAACAATTGTATATAAACCATGCATAATCCAAATCTTAATGACATACCCAAGCAATATCTCAATTATAAATGAGTTATGTGAAGAGCTTGAATCAATACAAGACGTTTCACCACTAGATGGAAGAACTAATATATAAAGATATCCACATATGAATACCCTCCTGTTTCAACGTACCCAAAAAAAGAGAAAAGGCCAAAAAAATCTACCGAGTAATGCAAGAAAGCATATCTATTACAATAGTAGTTACAATACCTATCATGCCCCTATAATGTTATAAACAGACTCAAAAATGAAATAATTATACAATATCCCAAAAAACAGAGTCGCAAAAATGTAAAGAATCCTGTAGGACAAAAAAAATATCTATGCCTCAAGCACCCCAATGCAACATGTTCACTCAGCCCACATCACAAGAAAACCAATTATATCGGTTAAAGTGCAACTCAAATTACTAGAGTGATAATTCCGTTATACATCAACAGAATTATAGTCCCATATATGAAAAGAAAGTTCAAATGTCCAATTGCAGCAAAATCAGAGTCCCGAGTTATATATATATAAAAAGTGCCAAACAGGCCCTTGATGTCATAACACGGCCCAAACCAATGAATAAATGTTTTAGTCTGTTCCCTAAAAAATGGTGGCTTTCTGGCAAAATTATTGAGGTTTGCAGTCACTAAATAATAACAGACATTTGAGTTTCATACTCCATACCCTTCATAAAATGCATGCCGCTGCAGCACATGGAATTATAGCAACTTTTTAAGTAGCTAAGAGCTATATTTAAAATCGGTCATCGATTTTGGACATTCCCCCCCATTATTTTTGAATTTGTTCCTGTTTCTTGGGATAAAGGGTTTTGAGCTATATGTGTGACAGAGATCAATACATCAAGGTTTCGGGGAAATGGACATAGCAGAAGAGATTTAGGTAAAAGAAAAATTATTTGGGGAAAGCAGATGTTTTACAAACATAGAGGTAACTAAAATGATGGGGCCTGTTTGGTATGGAGAGGAGTTTACAAATATAGTTATGAAAATGGGATTAGGAACAAAGAAGAAATATATCCTTCAAATGGATGAACGGAGTCAGGAAATGGAATAATTTGGTCAGAAAGGATATAACAAAGGGTAGTTATGACATTTCAAGTCATGAAGGACAAATATGTTGTTTCAATTAAGTTTTAAATGTTGGAATGAGGTGATATTTTAGAGGACATGAACCTGTTTCAGTAGGAATACCTGTAAGAGCTTCCATATAACCCCAGTCCTGAGGTGCTTGTACTTAATTTTAAAACATGCAATAATGAGCATTTTCTGTCTATACACCCATGATCTGTGAGGTTTTGGTTGCTCTAAATTTTGTTAAGGAAGTCTTACTTTTGGACATACACAATATTGTTTGTATTCTGACTACTAATAAAAATAGTAGCATTAACAAATAATTTAATAAATAAAAACAGGTATAACATGCATTGCAGTACATTTACATCTTCAGAGCTTGTGGGGATCTGGCAGCTATAGATCCCCTGGTTGTATAAGGGGATTCTGACAAAAATTTAGAAGTTATGTCCCATCTTCAACCACTGAACTGGACCTGAGCCAATTTAAAACTGGCCATGCTCAGCACTGCGCACAGAAGGTTACTATAGCTTGTGTAGTTATTACTTCTTTAACTTCCCCCACCATAAATCTACAGTGGTGCACATAGAAGGTTGCTATAGCTTATATAGGGGCAGTATACTGCATACAATCAACAAGTTGGTGTACATTACTGTGATCATCATTTTTTCACTTTCTTCACACTCAAAACACCCAACATTTACACAAGTGGATATCTTTTAGTGGGTTAAGGAAGCATGTTATGAATACGTGTCTTGCAACAAAAAGGTGAACTATGCTACTGTGACCATTTGTTCTTTCATCATCACATTCTAACATCAGGAGCATGTGCAGAAGTGTCCACTTTTGGGGGGATAGGGGTCTTTTAGGGTTGGGTTAAGGAGACACTAGTTAGGAGGTATGCCATACATATGCATAAGAACTACTACAACTTGAAATGCTTGACTATGACTATTTGTTCTTTCACTTTCTTCCCAGTCTAAGACAAAAGGGGAATCCAGGGGGTGTAGGGAGGGAGGCAGGCACTATTTCTAGCTAATGATTTGTTCATCCTTAGAAGCATGTCTTCCTAGTTTACTGGGAAATACTGTTTTTGTCAGCTTTGAACATTCAGCCTTGGACAAAACATATTTCTTACTTAAAAAAAATTCCTTTTACTTACCTATGTTTTTCTTCAGACCATCATTAGATCAAGAGGTTGGATAAAAGTTCTAAAATGCACCTGAGGGTATCCAGAACACTATGTCTTCTGGTGGTCTAACAGTATTAAGACCCTCTGCTTAACTCATTTATTTCTTCCACAGTTATTACCATGCCACATTAGACAATTATGTGTTGAAAGGATGGAGGAAAAAGCTGAAGAGAAAGACAAAAATAGAAAAAAAAACAGACAGGCATAATCTGTTTGGATTGTGTGGGGAGGCCAGGGCAGAGGTAAAACAAGTTGGGGAAACAGATGAGGGACACTTGGGGTACAAGAGGAAATTGTTGGACAGTGCAGGTATTAGAGTCCTTTGCCTAGAGCTTCATTTAACCAAAGGTCATCCCTAGATGGTTTGTAGCATCTTTATTCTATACTTGTATATATTTATATGGTGTTGCAATAAAAATACGAATATACCATACACTTTATCCACATTCTTTGTTAACTGTGCTTCTTTCAGCTGAGTAATTTGTGCAATTCAGTACAAGAGAAGGACACACACAGATTCTCAAAATGGTGGTCCACAAGAGGTATAGTCCAGCCTTCAACACAGCTCTCCTGATAAACCTACTAGATCTGATCAGCACTCTTCAGTTTCACTTGTCCCATATGTATTCCACCAGGTTCACTGTAAAATCTTGACACTTGTATTAGTACTCTCTCCAACTGCAAACAGCATACAGTCTTGTGAACATCACTGGTCAGCTTTACTGACAGCAAACATGCTCACTGAGTCCTAGTGGAGACTTAGAACAAGTAGAGAAATCTGTGCTTGGATGGCTCAGCCCAAACATCCCCATCTAATCCACCCCAAAGACAGGTAGCATTATATATTCACAATGGACACTCAGCTGTTAATTTGTTAGTTACAAAACTTGTGCTGTCAGCCTAAAATTACACAGTTATTTTTAACCCTTTAGCAAGGTGACTGTTCAGTGAATAGTAAGCCAGTCAGATAACTATATAATCCCTACTGGTCTCACCCATTCTTACAACTGTGTCTTGCACCATTATATGATGCTGTGACCCCCTTTTGTGATAACCAGTAGTTCACTTGGCATAGTCGTCATCTCACTTTCATTGCAGAATTTGTAAATAGTGTACTGTATATAAGAAATGTTCAAATCATGTAAAGCATCTTCATCTGGTTACACTGTCAAATGCAGTACTTAATCTGAGAGCTAATCTTGTATTAATTCAATTTATCTGTCCTATTTCTATAGTCAACTGTCTTGGTATTTTAGTTTGCTTTGTAACCTGTATTACATTATTATATAGTTTTCATCCTCACTATTTCTCCCTGGGACTCTACTGAAAATGAGACTTTGCACTTGAACATTCCCAATCAGCACATGCAAGTATTAAAGATTTTTTAGTACATGGTAAATTTAGCTTACCCATGGCTGTGAGGATGTTTTGAAAGGAATGCTTACCTGTGGGAATTGTTCATGTTGTGGTTTCATAGTGAATAGCTTTCCAAAAATGAATGGAAAAAAAAATCAGGTTCAAGGTAAATATAATTGTACTAGTGAGGGGGCGATACATGCTTTAAAATATCCATGCAATAAATTTTACATTGGGGAAAGCAAAATAAATTTTGCTGTAAGAGTAAAGGAACATAGAGATATCAGAAAGGGCAAATTAGAAAGTCCTACAACTACACGTTTTCAAAAATATCATAATAGGGATCCACATGGATTACAAACTACAATAACAGATAAATAATGAATTGTTTGATGCATGTGATATAAAAAGGAAACTTTGGAAAAAGGAATCAATTTTTATCTTGAAATTTAATACTTTGTTCCCTAGAGGTCTTAATATGGAATGCAACTGGAAATGTTTATTGTAATTTAAGTGTTAATTGTTTAATTGTATAATTAAGGGATATAGTTTTGTATATAAAGGATTTGTGGGATAGTGAAGTCAAACTCTGTAAAGGCTGAATAGCTGAGGCACTAGAGAGAGACATCTTGTTGTTTTGTTTCTGTTTGTTGTTGTAATAAAGTGTTTGAAGGCAACTGGATCATATTTTTCTTCACAGTTCCTGCTCCATATTTGGTGGTTGCTGATATTTGCTGCAGATGGCCAGTAAGACCTTCTTTCAATTGCCAGGGGTGTTTAGGGAAATGTCCTTAAATCCAACAGAGAACGATGGAGAATTTTTTTGTCCAGCTGGGAGAAGAATCTATAAAAAAAAAGGATAATTTGGATTTCAATCAGGGCAACCAAAATGACACTTTTCCAGGAATATTGAATAAATTAGATGAGGAAAGAAGGAAACATTTCAACAATCTATTTTCAACTATCGGCAAAAGTGTGGATACAGTTGTAGCGCCTGAAGTTCAGGTATTGTTAGAGCGGTTGATATTTAAAGAAACTTCTATGTATTTAAATATACAAAGTGTACAATGTTATTTGGAATTAAATATTACTCCAAGGGGTTTGCAAACTGTAAAAAGTCCTTCAACCCTTTTTGAATTAACGAATGAGGAGGATAAAAAAGTCCATGCTTGTTGGATAGCTGCAGCACCGCCACATGGAATGAATTGATATTTTAGTCGAGAGGGACTTGATTAAAAGGCAAAAACTTAAAGATAATATCAAATGTACTTGTCATGATATTGTGCAAAACACTGATAAATGCATCACTGGAGCATTTTTTGGTTGATACTAATGATAAAATTCTTAATTTTGAGAGGGAGATAATTGATAAAAAGAAAACTAAACTTGTTCAAGACTTACACAATTATGAACATAATCAAGCATTCATGTTAAAATCTAAACAACACAATAAACGTAATCATTTAAGATTTGAAAGTTGACCAGAAGAGAGGAAACAACAGGGAGCTTCATTCACTTTGGCGGAGAGTTGGGTCTCAACTATGGAATATAAGTGAAGACAACAAGGAAAATCCACGTTTACCATTTGCAAGGAACCCTGAGGGTTTCCAAAAGACTTTTCAGAAAAGATGGGAAGGTGAAAATGAAACTAGGAAATGACCATGGAGTAACTCTGAATATGGACCAGATAATAGGGATGGGCTGCAACACTCCCATTTTTTTTTTTTTCAAAAAAGGCAAATTGTATTAATGTACCTGAACAGACAATAATGTGAACTATATTATTAATCTGGTTATGCTTTTTTCAAATAAGGAAACTGCTATGCTGAATCTGGGCTTAAAATTTATACCCATGGTGTTGCCCAGATTTCATGATATTAAATATGAATGTTTTAAACTTATCAGAAAGTTGCATTTGAAAGACTATTTTAGAGAGGAGAACTGGGGAAGAATTAGAAAATGTAGATAGTAAAATGGATGATAGCAATAAAGTTTTTTCTCTTGCTGTTCGGAATATGACTCCAACATTTATTGTCATTTAAATATAGAAAGTATAGTTTATAAAAGTGAATTTATACCCTCCCTTTATGAATGGGGATTCAACATTTTTACATGTTATTAAATTATAGTATAGAAAAGGAATATAGCTATTTCTGTGGTAATAATGTGAAGATAGCATATAATCTGAGTAAGAATAAATGGCAAAGTTTACAGTGTTTCAGTCACAAAAGGGATCTGGTGTTTAAACTGCCTGACAAAGGAGGGAAATTGGTAGTTATGCACTTCA
The DNA here is from genome assembly GCF_019279795.1 of Protopterus annectens. Classification (NCBI taxonomy): domain Eukaryota; kingdom Metazoa; phylum Chordata; order Ceratodontiformes; family Protopteridae; genus Protopterus; species Protopterus annectens. The sequence goes on from NC_056740.1 coordinate 245,284,614, forward strand.
TATCTGAAAATGTGTTATGAACATTTGAATAATCATGAAGCTTATGCAAAGATAGATTTAGAAACATAAAAAAAGGGCACTAGATGACAATAAAGACTTATTAAATAAGGGCTTGAGATTAAATCATTTTTCATATGGGGATGTACAATATAAGTTTAATAATAAAAATTGTACTATGGCTCATTTCTTTTGCTTACCCAAGATGCATAAAGGGGTTTATATTATATGAACAAAAGTTGATATAAGGGAACACTCTAATGAGCGAAAATGCTGGACATCAAGATGCATGTTGTGGGATCACAGTACAGTGAAGATTGGAGTATTTGCCCTTTCCTCACTGTAGTGTGATCTCAGAGTTGTTCTATATATATTTAGCAAGGGGGGTGTGGGGCACAGCCACCCACATTGTTTTTGACATCTGGCAATTTCTGCTCATTGAGCATTCTCTTATATGAACTTTTGTTCATACAATATAGACCCGCATAAAGACCTGCAAGTCCCATATGACCAGCCTATTATGTCAACATGTGAATATTTTACCCACAATTTATCATAAAATAACTAAATAAAAATAGGGTTGGTCTTCAAGTGGGAACCAAAGATAGTTTTTTTGAATATTATACCGGAGGGCAAGTTTAATGGTAGTATAAAAACTAGAATTCACCAAAAATTTGAATATGGAAATAATGTTTTGTGTGAACAGAGTTGTCACCCCCAACCACCCAATACTTTGAAGTCTACCTTTTGGGGAGTTTTTAAGAATAAGAAGGGTGTGTAGTGATGAAGGGATTTTGAGCAAGAGTTAGAAAAAGCTATCCAAATGTTTTGCAGAAGAGGATATGACAAAGGATTATTATGGGAATGCCAAGACAAATTATATAAATAGTATAACAAAAGAAGTAGATACATAAGGAAGGATGGTAGAAAAAGAGGGAGATGAACAGGACCCTATATTTTTCATCTTAAGATTTACTTTGTTCTCTGAAGAATTGGTTAGTTTAGTTAAATATTTTTGGTGTGTTTTGTAAAAATGTAAACATTTAGAATTTTTAGGAAAAAGTCAACCTTGGATATCATATATGAGGGGAAACATTAAAGATTTTTTTAGTACATGGTAAATTTTGCTTATCCATGGTTGTAAGGAATAGTGAGGTTGTTTTGAAAGGAATGGCTCCCTGGGGGAATTGTGTTGTGGTTTCATAGTGAATAGCTTTCCAAAAATTAATGGAAGAAAATTTAATGTTCAAGGTAAATATAATTGCACTAGTGAAGGGGGGTGATATATGCTTTAAAATGTCCATGCAATTAATTTTACATTGGGGAAAGCAAAAGAAATGTTGATACAAGAGTAAAGGAACATATCAGAGATAATTAGAAAGGGCAAATCAGAAAGCTCTAACACTATGCATTTTCAAAAATATCATAATGGGGATCCACATGGATTACAAGCTACAATTTTAGAACAGATAAATAATGAATTGGGTGGTGCATGTGATATTAAAAGGAAACTTTGGAAGAAAAAAAAAGGCATTGATTTTTGTCTTAAAATGTAATACTTTGTCCCCTAGAGGTCTTAACATGGAACGCCACTGGAAAAGTTTTTTGTAATTGGGATGTAATTAAGTGTTAATTATTTAAGTGTATACTTAAAGAATATAGTTTTGTATATAAAGGATTTGTGGGATGGTGAAGTGATATGCTGCCAAGGCACAAGGAGTGAGAAATTTTGTTTTGTTTCTGTTTTAATAAAGTGTTTGAAGGAAACTGGATCATCTTTTTCTTCATGATCCCTGTTCCATATTTGGTGGTTGCTGATGTGTTGGCATTTTAGTTTACCTTTTAACCTGTATTACATTATAATATAGTTTTCATCCACAGTATTGCTCCCTGGGACTCTACTGAAAATGAGACTTTGAACATTCTCAATTAGCAGATAAAATAAATACTGCCCATCCATTTTCTAAACTGCTATTTCTAATGAAGGTCACAATGGAAGATGATGAGCATAGATCAGACTTTTCTATCAATAATAATCTCCAACTTGTCCTACAAGTTTCCAAGGCATTCTATTTATGCATTGCTTTTGTTGACAGAGTTGTGGTAGCTCCTTTTCAGTGTTGGTCTGAGGAGAAAAGCTCCAGTTATAAAATAGTCACTTATATACAATAAAGAAAATGTAAAGCCTAAAGTTACAATATGACTAGAAAAATGTAAACTCACTACTGAAGTAGCAGTAAGTAAAAATACAAATGAAGAAAAAAATCAAACTGCTATTCCACGGCTGATAGTACAGAAAATACCAAGGGTTAAACTTCTCTTAAAAATTTTTATTAAAAGGACATTTATGCTTGCAAAATTCATGTAGTCTGCCCCAGCAGCTTATAAAAACATACATCACTTTTGTAAAAGTGTGAGAACCCTTTCGTTCTAAATAATATACAGCATGTTCAAAACACTTCTCGGAACGTGGTTAAAGCAATGACGGTTAGTCACCGTATTAAAGTCCTTTAAAATAAAAGTCCTTTCATGTAAGAGAAGATATGGCTACAAAAGTATCAAGTCCATCGATTAGCTTGCAATGTTGCCAACACTCACAATATACTATCAACGTTGCTGGTTCAAACAATTGTGGAGATATCAAGTACGCCAGTTGACAAACTATTACCGGAGGTCACAGTACACTTTCAGCATTGCTGCACTTCTCAGATAACAGCAATAGAAATTCAAAGATATCAAATACATCAATTAGCTCACAATGTTATCAGCACTCAACAGTATACTTTCAACATTGCTGATTTGTGCAGTTATGAAGGTAACAAGTACGCCAGTTAACTTATACTGTTGCTGGAGCTCACAATATACTTTCAACGTTGCTGCACCTCTCAGTTAACAGAGAAAGAATTCCCATCAAAATCTTAAATGGTACTGATATTATAGAACTAAGTAGTATCACAAAAGATGTAAAACACCAAGTAGTCATTCCAAGTAATATTCGATACGCCAATTAACTTGAACTGTTACCGGAACTCACAGTACACTTTCGGCCTTGCTGCACTTCTCTGTTAACAGCAAAAAGAAATTCAAAGGTATCAAATACACCAATTAGCTCACAATGTTGCCAGCACTCACAATGTGCTCTCAGCGTTTGCTGGTTTGTGCAGTTACGAAGTAACAAGTACGCCAGTTAGCTTATACTGTTGCTGGAGCTCACAATATACTTTCAGCGTTACTGCATCTCTCGGTTAACAAAAAAAGAAAAGAAAGGAATTCCAATCGAAATCTTGAATGGTACTGATATTATAGAACTAAGTAGTATCACAAAAGATGTAAAACACCAAGTAGTCGTCCCAAATAACATTCGATAAGCGCTTTTGGTAAAACCTTCATCAGATCGTAATAGCTAGGGACTCCATTAGTTGAATTTATATGCTTGAAATAGCCAATAGGAATTTTGGAAATAGACAACACCTTCTTCATGGAGAGCCATAGCCCATCAAAATGGGGTATTGTTAACACACCTTCCATTCAACCAATGGTAGGCCTCCTCACCTTTAATAATGGTTTCAAAGGAATGACTACATTCAATCCAGGAGGGCAATCAGCCCACAAATTTATTATCCACTTGGTCTCACATGACTCAGTCTTATTACTAATATCCCCTCTTTTATTACTTTCAAAAACTTGCTCAATGACTTTGAAAGTAAAACTATGATCATGAAATTTCAAGATATGCTTCGCTAAAGAATTATGTACATCTCCTCTATGGATGTGACCCAAATGCCGTAGCAATCTCTTTCTAAATATCTGGTTGGTCTTACCAACATAAAAGGACATGCAATTTTTGCAAGTGGCTAAATAAACAAAATCCTTAGAAGCACATGTAGCCTTACAATTAAAAATAAATATTTTGTCCATGTTTGGATGCTTGAAGGTATTGCTGCTATCAATATAGTTGCAAACAGAACAATTTCCACATCGAAATGTTTCTTTACGTCCTATTGCTACAGGTTTTGAGAATCCATCCTTCATACATAAAAGTCGCTTTATGTTCTTTTTGTTCTTGAAAGTAAAATGTGGACCGTCACCAACTATAGCTCAAAGTTTAGGATCTTCTGTCAGAATTGGCCAAAATTTACTGACTACATCCTTGATCTGTTTGTTATCAGTACTATAGGTCATCATTATCCATAAAGGAGAAGTAGTTTGCTTCATCTCCTTTGATGTTAATTGACTTTTGTGACGCTTGTTGGCATGTAAATTAGTATCAGTTTCAGTATAGCCCCGTGCCCGTAGGCATTTCTGTAAATCAGCCACTTCTTGCTGAATTATTGCTTCCTGTGTGCATCTCCTATTTATCCTTGAAACTTCCTTTTTCATTATGTTATCCATCACATATCTTGGATGCATGCTATTCTTATGGAGGTAATGATTTCTCCAAGTTGACTTTCTGTAAAGTGATGTCTCCATTAATCCTTCTTTATTAATTTGAATTGTTACATCCAAAAAGCTGATGGACTCTCTTGAAAAATTGGCTTGTAAGTTTTAAAAAAGATGTTGTTTCATTCAAATACTGCAAAAATAGCAAAAATTGCATTTCATCCCCATCCCAGAGCAAAAAACGTCGCCCACAAAGCGACCATAAAATTTTACTTGTTGGAACCAAGGATTTAAGCTGCTCAGGATGTACTTAGTTTCCTGTTCTGACAGAACAATGTTCACATAACTATTAGCACAGGGGGTTCCCATGGCAACCCCCAACGCTGCCAGTATATAAGTGGACCATAAACAAAAAAGTTTGTATCTAGTACAATCTCCAGTAATGAACATATTAAATTAGCATCTTTAATATTATCTAATTCTCCATTTACTTTTCTTAGTCTCTGTTCCATGCTCATTGGGTATTGAAGTGAACAAGCTTGCAACATCCATCATAGTTAACAGATTATCTTTTTTTTATTAATGACTCCATGGTTGTTCTTAACTTCTTCAGAAAATCATCTGTATCCCTAAGGACACTCGGAATACTGAACAATATTTCCTTCAACTCCTTCTCGACAAACAAGGACCTGGGTTCTGTTAACCACCCCTGTCCTGCTACAATAGGTCAAAGCAGTGGATCAACAAGACTTTTATGTATCTTAGGAAGCCCACGTATGGATGGAACAGTGGGATAGGTGATAAAGAAATTGTATTGATCAATATTTATACTGCCTTCTAGGAGCATATTATAAAGTCGATCCTGGATTCTCCTTATGCAAGTATCCAACTTACTAGTGGTAACTTCTAAATAAGTCATTGTATCATTTAGCATCTCTTCCATCTTATTTCTATACCACTCGGATGAAAGAACTACTATTGCTCCTCCTTTGTCAGCAGGCTTTAATACAATCTCACTGTTCTGCTGTAAATCAAAAATAGCTAGTCTTTCTTGAGGCGTTATATTATGAAAGTGCTTGGTGTCTCTACCCATCCTTACTTGTTCAACTGCATCACTACACATTCGAGTGAACAGATCAACTGCCAAATGATTTATTGGTACAAAAGCACTTGGTTTCTTCAATGTTTTAGTTTCTGATTTATTATTACTCCCAAAAATAGTTTTCAAGGTTACATTTAGAGCAAAATACTTCATATCTAATACAAATTCACTTAAATCTGATTTCAGAGAAGGAATAAAAGTAAGACCTTTCTCGAATACATTCATCCTTCAGGGAATACGTGGATATATTTATCACTAATGAATGTGGAATTAATTCGTTTTCTTCTGTTTCCTGTCCTGACTCATGGATTTCTGTGATAACCCTGCTTCAAGAAAACCGGCAAATGTTGATTTAATGGTATATGATTGGCTCCCTTCTTAGGGAGAGTGCCTAAATCAACAGATTTATCAGCCATTTCTACAGGATTGGTAGAGTGTGTATTAGTCCCTTCTAGAAAATCAAAATGAATCTGTGTAGTTACTGGTTCATCTGACGATCTTGCTTCTATATTCTTAATGGGTTGTCATTCCACAATATTACTGTGTCTCACCATTTTCCCTTTCTCTGTATCCCTGGAGTGATAATGATCAGGTCTTCTTTCTTCCCTGGGCCATTCAAAAATCTGACCATTCCTGAAATCGGAAATATCTCTAGATAAATGTTTGACTTAGTCTCGATTCAAACATGTTCAGATTGAACTGTAAAGTCTCTAACTTAGTTATCTATGAGTTAGTTAACTCATGCGTTTCCAATTCGGCTTGTCTTGTATGAGACTAGCAATTCTTTGCTCCTCAGGTTTGAAGAATTCATCAGTAATCGCATGTAGCAAAAACTGGTCTCCAAATTTATCGCTTGCCACTTGGCCAGCAATTCAGGATACTGATTCCCATAGCTAGGCATGCATTTAACTCTCATACCTCTTGGAATGACCTATTTATGCATGCTAGCTTCCATATGGAATCACTGCCATGTTAACCTTTTCAAGCAGTAAGCAGCTGCTTCTACCTCTCCTAGGATAACTTTGAAATTGTCATCATTAGTAACATCAACCATAGCTGTTTCAGTCAGCGATTCATAATTAACTTGTAATAAGGGATTAGTAACGCCTCCCATGGATTCTGCTTCCATATTATTTGACATAAAAGAAAAGGCAGTTTGAGTTCTGCTAGTCATTGGTTTGTCCATATTATTTGCTTTATCCACCATGTGTAGTGAGCATATATACCACAATAGTAATAAACTAGAAAAATGTAAACTCAGTACTGAAGTAGCAGTAAGTAAAAATACTAAAGAAAAAATCAAACTGCTATTCCATGGCTGAATACCAAGGGTTAAACTTCTCTTAAAAATTTTTATTAAAAGAACATTTATTCTTGCAAAATTCATGTAGTCTGCCCCAGCAGCTTATAAAAACATACATCACTTTTGTAAAAGTGTGAGAACCCTTCGGTTCTAAATAATAATATACAGCGTGTTCAAAATGCTTCTCGGAACATGGTTAAAGCAATGACAGTTAGTCACCGTATTAAAGTCCTTTAAAATAAGAGTCCTTTCATGTGAGAGAAGATATGGCTACAAAAGTATCAAGTCCATCAATTAGCTTGCAATGTTGCCAACACTCACAATATACTATCAACGTTACTGGTTCAAACAATTGTGGAGATACCAAGTACGCCAGTTGTCTTACAGTACACTTTCAGCGTTGCTGCACTTCTCAGATAACAGCAAAAGAAATTCAAAGATATCAAATATACCAATTAGCTCACAATGTTATCAGCACTCACAGTATACTTTCAACATTCCTGATTTGGTGCAGTTACGAAAGTAACAAGTACGCCAGTTGACTTATACTACTGCTGGAGCTCACAATATACTTTCAATGTTGCTGCACCTCTCAGTTAACAGAGAAAGAATTCCCATCAAAATCTTAAATGGTACTGATATTATAGAACTAAGTAGTACCACAAAAGATGTAAAACACCAAGTAGTCATCCCAAGTAATATTCGATATGCCAATTAACTTGAACTGTTACCGGAACTCATAGTACACTTTCGGCATTGCTGCACTTCTCGGTAAACAGCAAAAGAAATTCAAAGGTATCAAATACACCAATTAGCTCACAATGTTGCCAGCACTCTCAATGTGCTCTCAGCGTTTTCTGGTTTGTGCAGCTACGAAGTAACAAGTACGCTAGTTAGCTTATACTGTTGCTGGAGCTCACAATATACTTTCAGAGTTACTGCATCTCTCGGGTTAACAAAAAAAAGAAAAGAAAGACATTCCCATCGAAATCTTGAATGGTACTGATATTATAGAACTAACCATCACAAAAGATGTAAAACACCAAGTAGTCATCCCAAATAACATTCGATAAGCGCTTTCGGTAAAGCCTTCATCAGATCGTAATAGCTAGGGACTCCATTATTTGAATTTATATGCTTAGAATAGCCAATAGGAATTTTAGAAATAGAAAATACCTTCTTCATGGAGAGCCATAGCCCATCAAAATGGGGTATTGTTAATCTTCCATTCAACCAATGGTAGGCATCCTCGCCTTTAATAATGGTTTCAAAGGAATGACTACATTCAATCCAGGAGGGCGATCAGCCCGCAAATTTATTATCCACTTGGTCTCACATGACTCAGTCTTATTACTAATATCCCCTCTTTTATTACTTTCAAAAACTTGCTCAATGGCTTTGAATGTAAAACTATGATCAGTAAATTTCAAGATATGCATCGCTAAAGCATTATGTACATCTCCTCTACGGATGTCATCCAAATGCCATAGCAATCTCTTTCTAAATATCTGGTTGGTCTTACCAACATAAAAGGACGTGCAATTTTTGCAAGTGGCTAAATAAACAATATTCTTAGAAGCACATGTAGCCTTACAATTAAAAAAAGATATTTTGTCCATGTTTGGATGCTAGAAGGTATTGCTGCTATCAATATAGTTGCAAACAGAACAATTTCCACATCGAAATGTTCCTTTATGTCCTATTGTTACAGGTTTTGAGAATCCATCCTTCATACATAAAAGTCGCTTTATGTTTTTTGTTCTTGAAAGTGGCTGATTTACAAAAATGCCTACGGGCACGTGGCTATACTGAAACTGATACTAATTTACATGCCAACAAGCGTCACAAAAGTCGATTAACATCAAAGAGATGAAGCAAACTACTTCTCCTTTACGGATAATGATGACCTATAGTACTGATAAACAGATCAAGGATATAGTCAGTAAATTTTGGCCAATTCTGACACAAGATCCTAAACTTCGAGCTATAGTTGGTGGCAGTCCACATTTTACTTTCAACAACAAAGCGACTTTTATGTATGAAGGATGGATTCTCAAAACCTGTAGCAATAGGATGTAAAGGAACATTTTGATGCGGAAATTGTTCTGTTTGCAACTGTATTGATAGCAGCAACACCTTCAAGCATCCAAACATGGACAAAATATTTATTTTTAATTGTAAGGCTACATGTGCTTCTAAGAATCTTGTTTATTTAGCCACTTGCAAAAAGTGCACGTCCTTTTACCTTGGTAAGACCAACCAGATATTTAGAGAGATTGCTACAGCATTTGGGTGACATCCGTAGAGGAGATGTACATAATGCTTTAGCGATGCACATCTTAATTTCCTGATCATAGTTTTACATTCAAAGTCATTGAGCAAGTTTTTGAAAGTAATAAGACTGAGTCATGCGAGACAAAGTGGATAATAAATTTGCGGGCTGATTGCCCTCCTGTAATGAATGTAGTCATTCCTTTGAAACCATTATTAAAGGCGAGGAGGCCTACCATTGGTTGAATGGAAGTTGTGTTAATACCCCATTATGATGGGCTATGTCTCTCCATGAAGAAGGTGTTGTCTATTTCCAAAATTCCTATTGGCTATTTCAAGCATATAAATTCAACTAATGGGAGTCCCTAGCTATTACGATCTGATGAAGGTTTTACCTAAAGCGCTTATCGAATATTATTTGGGACGACTACTTGGTGTTTTACATCTTTTGTGATACTACTTAGTTCTATAATATCAGTACCATTCAAGATTTCAATGGGAATTCCTTTTTTTTTCTTTTTTTGTTAACCGAGAGATGCAGTAATGCTGAAAGTATATTGTGAGCTCCAGCAACAGTATAAGCTAACTGGTGTACTTGTTACTTCGTAACTGCACAAACCAGCAAATGCTGAGAGCACATTGTGAGTGCTGCCAACATTGTGAGCTAATTGGTGTATTTGATACCTTTGAATTTCTTTTGCTGTTAACCGAGAAGTGCAGCAACGCCAAAAGTGTACTGTGATTCCGGTAACAGTTCAAGTTAATTAGCGTATCGAATATTACTTGGGACGACTACTTGGTGTTTTACATCTTTTGTGATACTACTTAGTTCTATAATATCAGTACCATTTAAAGTTTTCATGGGAATTCTTTCTCTGTTAACTGAGAGGTGTAGCAATGCTGAAAGTATATTGCGAGCTCCAGCAACAGTATAAGTTAACTGGCGTACTTGTTACCTTCATAACTGCACAAATCAGCAATGTTGAAAGTATACTGTGAGTGCTGATAACATTGTGAGCTAATTGGTGTATTTGATATCTTTGAATTTCTTTTGCTGTTATCTGAGAAGTGCAGCAACACTGAAAGTGTACTGTGAGCTCCAGTAATAGTTCAAGTCAACTGGCGTACTTGATATCTCCACAATTGTTTGAACCAGCAACGTTGATGGTATGTTGTTAGTCTTGGCAACATTGCAAGCTAATCGATGGACTTGATACTTTTGTAGCCATATCTTCTCTTACATGAAAGGACTTTAATACGGTGATTAACCATCATTGCTTTAATCATGTTCCGAGAAGTGTTTTGAACACGCTGTATATGATTATTTATAACCGAATGGTTCTCACACTTTTACAAATGTGATGCATGTTTTTGTAAGCTGCTGGGGCAGACTACGTGAATTTTGCAAGCATAAATGTTCTTTTAATAAAAATTTTTTAAGAGAAGTTTAACCCTTGGTATTTTCTGTACTAACAGCTGTGGAATAGCAGTTTAAAGTTACAATATGGACATAAAATAACAAAGACTGCTACACTAGAGAAGATCTACAAAAGGCAAAATATAGAGTCATTACATATTAATACCAGAGAAGTCGGCATATACCAGTGAGGTTTAAATCTCAGTTTACAATTTTACATTTACAGGTAGGGGAGATATGAGTAGACTGAGCAGTATTCCCAGACAAACTGATTGATAGAATCTCTTTGGAATGCCTAGCTAATTTTGCATTATATTTTCATGATTTTTTTTTTTTTGAGAAGTAGAATGTGCTGTACCTGTTGCAACCTCTTGGATGAGGCACCTGAGCATAATTTTCACTAGCTGACCATATTGCTATGACAGAGCCCTTTCATCCAAAAGGATCAGTGGCTCTTGTCTGATGCTCAAAGACTACCAAAAAGGTAAGCCCAACAGCCTTAAAAAGGAACCTCATCTGTGATGTCATTCTTTCAATCACTAGTCAAAGCTCAATCACCAATAAGGCTTGGAACACAAAATGACAACTAAACTGACACCTGCATCTCATGACTTAGCTCTCACTTTACCACATACTTCATAAATGTCCGGAATTTTGACTCCACAGCATGCCAGAGACTGCAACTACTTAAGATCAAGAAGATAATACTGCATGCAATGAACAGTTTCAACCATCCCATATTAAAACAGCATACTTTCCAAACCCTAGCTGTGCCTTGATATATTCTCCATGAAAATCACAAACAAGAGGGTAGACTACTGTTCCATAGCCATGGTGGAATAGGGAGTGCATGACCAGAGTTAGAGGCTCCACTTTTGGGCAAAGTGTCCACACCCAGGCATATACTTTCAATGAAAGGCTCTGAAGTGTAATCCCTCTTTAAATGGGACACAACCTATGTCCCCCTCTTTAAAAATGGGGACAATCATCTCAGTTTGCCAATCCAGAGTTACTCTCCCTTTCTTGCATGCAATACTGAAAAAGTACAGTAACCAAAAAAATGTTAAAATATCCATCACGTTCAATATCTATGACCATCATACAATTCACCTACAGCAATGGACTCCGTCCTGACAGCTGCCTCTGACACTGCCTGCACAAAGGAAGACACAGTCATTAGGAAAATAAGTTCTGCAAAGTGTTTCTTCCTCCTCCACCTAATAATGTTTACAGTTAAGGTTGACATTTGTACAGTTTTGTTGAAAACAGTTAGATGGCCTGTAAGAACCTGTTTGAAGTTATCTGAAAGTTATTCTCTATGGTATCATTAAACTCTCCTCATACCCAGCTACCTGCTTCAGTGACTACAGCAGTTGCTTCCTTCCAGGTCTGTAGGTACCCATCAGTCAAGGTCTGAAGCCCCTGCCCCCACCAATAAGAACACACTAGCATTAAATAAAAGGATTCTTCCTTTAGCTTGAAGCATTCCTTCAATGTTAGCGTCCACCACCAGATCACTGGGTTGCCACCATAACACTGACCAACTTTTTCAATTTCCTTGCCACTGTCTCAGCTAGTGAGGTTGTAGAAATGGCAACTTCATACTCCATTCCCAAACTCTCCCAGTATATTATGTCAGAAGTTTTTATGGAGGTGGTAGGTGAATTCATTTGATGCAAAAACTTATATACACTGTATTTCCAAGATCATTCCTCTGCATATTTGGATTTCGAGGTCTGCCAGTTACTACCATAATCAACTGACCCAACTCACCACCAGCTAATAAAAGGTGTTCAGCAGCCAAATTACCATCAAAAACAGATAGCTTCTGGTCTAGATTATAAAATCAACAAAGCTCCAGAGGCAATGCACATCAAACAAAATATCCTAGAGAATCAAAGTCCAGTCAGTACATCCCAAACAACTTCAAATTTGCCTATAAAAAACATTTATCTAACATTTGTTAACCGGGAAAGTCCGACTGGGATGGAACCCATTTTCAGCAGAGGCCTGGGAAGAAATGCTCCAGATGCATGTCTTTGGAACGTGGAGGAAACTGGAGCACCCAAAGGAAACAAACGCAAAAGCAGGGAGGACTTGCAGAATGCACATAAAAGGCACCCCAGCCAAGAATTGAATCAGAGAACCTCTTATTGTGAGGCAAAAACACTAACCGCTGCACCACTTCCCCACCCACTGAACTGCAAAGACGGTGAACTAGTTTTACTTATAGCAAAGTCCAACACCAGTCACCAACCCAGGCTACATTAGTACCAAACACACTTACAAACAGCTTTGTGTTTAAGAAAGTACAGTTGTGTACACTTACCATAAATGTAGATGTTAGAGTGTATTCACTGTTGCAGTCCTTGCATATGGGTTATCCAGCTCCTGGTAGCCCTCAGTCAGCCCAAATACCAGAGTCCTTGGTATATGTCGTCGGCTGCCACTGGTTGTAAACTGTTAGAACGTAAAGTATAAAGGGAGGCAACCAACGCCATTTCCTCAGTTTTTCTTGCCTTAACTGTCAGCAGCCCCCAAAAGAAGACTAACCCAGGAAGGTAGCACCCTAGACACGTCATACAAAAAATAAAAATATGTAGTCTGTGTCTTAGGAAAAAAGGGGGAATGGAGGGTGTGAAAACCAGGACTGCAGCAGTGAATACATAATCTACATTTATGGTAGGTGTACACAACTGTACTATGTTCTTTGTGTTTCAATGTTGCAGTCCTCACATATGGGTTGATTCCCAAAACCCAGGAAAAATACAAAGGAGGAAGAAGGATCACAGATTAAGGGTTGGTAAGAAAACCCTGCACAACTGCAGAGGTGAAACCAGCCCTGGATTTAGAAAACAAAAGTAGATTGTAATACTTTGTGAAAGTATGGTAGAAGACCAAGTAGCTGTTTCTAGAATTTCCTTAGTAGGCACACCTCTCAGAAAGGTGGTAGAGGCTGCTCTAGTAGAATGGGTCCTAATACCCTGAGGGGGAACCTTCCCATATTGCAGGTCATAAAAGTGAATACAATGAGCAATCCATTTGGAGATGTTTTGTTTTGAAATAGCTTTACCCTGAGCCCCAGGAGTAAAACTAACCAACAAGTGTTCAGATTTTCAAAAGGATTTAGCCCTGATTAAGTAAAATCTCAGCTGTCTATGCACATCAAGAGAGTGCAGAATCCTTCCCCCTTTATTTTGGGGATTGTTGAAAAAAGTAGGCAGGTGAATAGACTGGTTAAGAATTAAACTGGAAACTACCTTAGGCATAAAGGAGGGATTAGTTCTCAGAGAAAACCGATCTGCATGAAAAGTTCTACTGCCATTAAGGCAGCCCTCAATACCCTTCTAGCAAAAGTAATACCTAAAAGGAAAGCAGTCTTCCAGGATAGAAACTTTAATTCTGCAGAGGCAGCTGGTTCAAAGGGAGGCAGAGTACATTTTTCCAGGACAAAATTAAGATCCCAAGCAGTACGACGAGCTCTTCTGGGAGGTCTAAGATTACTAGCTCCCCTCAGGAACTGCTTCATCAAGGGATGAGAAAAAATTGGTTGCTCAAAAGAACAATGAGCTGAAATTGCTGAAGTGTGAAGTTTGATTGAAGAAAAGGAAAGTCCGCCATTAAGAAATCCTGCTAGGTAGTCAATAATGAGGGAAAGAAAAAGATGATACGAGTCTTCTCCTTTAGCCAGCATCCAAGAGGAAAATATCTTCCATTTACCTGCATAGAATTTTCTGGTGCTAGGCCTCCTGGCCTCATGAAGATCTTCAAGCACCTGTTGGGAAGGATTTAAAGTATTAGCCAGGCAGTTAAATGCTGAGTTTGAAGATGAGGATGAAGGAACTTCCTCTAGTACCAGATCTGTTGGTTCAGGGAGGGGGAAAGATGCCAAGGCTGAGCCTGGGAAAGGCTGCATAGGAGGGGATACCAATGCTGCCTGGGCCAATCTGGTGCTATGAGAATAGCCTTTGGTTTTTCATCCCTTATCTTTAGCAGCACTCTGGGAAGAAGAGGCAGAGGAGGGAATGCATAAACTGAGAGATGTGTCCATGGGAAGGACAACACGTCCACCCTCAAAGCTTTGTTGTGAAACTCCCTGGTGCAGAAGGTTGGAAGGAGAGGATTGGCATGAGAGGAGAAAGGATCCACTTGTGGGGTGCCCCAATGCTGAGTGATTTGATGGAAAATGTCCTTGTTCAGTTGCCACTCGTGAGGCTCCAGAACATGTCTGCTCAAATGATCCGCCAAGGAGTTTAGCCTACCTGGAAAATACTGGGCTATTAGATGTAAGCACATGGTTGCTGCTATGGACCATAGTCTCATGCTTTGTCTGCACAAGGGGTAAGAGTGAGTCCCCCCCCCCTGCTTGTTGATGTACCACATGACTGTGGTATTGTCTGTCCTGATCAGCAGAGTCCCAGAGTAGAGTAGGTCCTTGAAATCCAGCAAGGCCTGCTGCACTGCCATCAATTCTTTTAAGTTTATGTGCAGATAAATCTGCTGGGTGCTCCAAGTCTCCTCTATGCCTCTGCCTTCCAGATGAGCCCCCCATGCAACATCCGAGGCATCTGTGGTGATAGTCTGGTTGGCAGGTGGTGGGCGGAAAGACAGACCCTTGTTCTGAGAACAGGCTGTCGCCCACCAGAGGAACTCCATTTGTAGACAGGGAATCAGGGGAAGAATCAAGTCTAAATCCTGTGTGTGTTGACACCAAAGATTCTTGAGGTACCACTGAAGTTTTCTCATATGCAGCCTTGAATATGGAATCATCAAAATACATGAAGCCATGAACCCCAGTGCTTGCAGGAATTGCCTTGCAGAAAGCTGGGTCATGCTTGCCAAATTCATGAAGTAAGCCGAAAGATCTTCTTGCTTCTGTTGTGGCTGTATTCAAACTCGCTCCCAGGAAAACAATCTCCGCTGTAGGAACCAACTTTTGACTTCTTTTCATTGAGAGTGTAACCCCAAAGAGGTGAGAATGTTCTTCACAAAATCCAAATCCTTTTCTAGTTGTTCTGGGGTGTTTGCTTGAATGAAGCAGTCGTCCAGGTAAGGATAAATTTGAAGGTTTCTCTGGCTGCATAAAGCAATGGCTGGAGCCAGGCACTTCGTAAAAACCCTGGGAGCAGTAGATAAGCCAAACGACAATGCAGAGAATTGAAAGTGTTGCTCCCCAGCCCTGAAGCGAAGAACTGCCTTCAACTTTCCCTTATTGGGATGTGCAGATAAGCCTCCTTGAGATCCAAAGTTACCAGCCATGAATCCTTGCCCAGCATTGGTAGTAATTGTTGAAGGGTGAGCATCTTGAATTTGGGAATCACCAGAAAAGTGTTTAGAATAGACAGATCCAGAATAGGGCGCCAGGTTCCCCCTTTCTTGGGTACCAGAAAAAGTCTTGAATAAAAACCTAGGCCTGCCTGATTTGCAAGAATTGGCTCTATAGCCCTCATAGTTAGTAGAGAAGAAATTTGAGTTTCTACCTCTCCCCTGAGAGGTCTGGGTACCCTTGCAGAACAGGGAAGGTGGGTATGTCTGGGTACCCTTGCAGAACAGGGAAGGTGTGAAAGTAAAACTTGTAACCTTGGTTTACTATACTGAGCACCCATTTGTAGTCTGTGATGGTATACCATACCTCTGAGAATCTGGCTAACTTTCCCCCAAAGGAAACCCAGGGCCCGCTGAGGTAGGCACAAGAAGACCGGAGTCATTGAGAATGTTTTCCTTGGGAAGCTGGCTTAGAACTCCCCGATTTAGCAGAAGAATGCCATTGTTTAGCCCTTTGAGGGGGAGAAGACTGCCCATGAAGATCTGAAACCCCTAGGCCTAGAGCGACCTGCTTGCCAGGATCAGGGAAAGACCAATTCTTGGAAGGATAATGCCTACTAAACCAAGGAGGCTGAACCTAAAGGAAATCTTTTACAGCTTGCATAGATTTTGCCTTATCCTCCAACTTCTTCAGTACCCCCTCGGCCTTATTACCAAAAAGATTGTCCTTGTGCAAAGGAACATCCAGCAATTTAGATTTAACAGGTTCAGAAAGAGGCTGCTCCCTGAGCCAAGCATGCCTTCTAATTACGGAACCAGTGGCTGCTGCTCTGCAGGAAGCCTCCAAAGTGTCAAAACCACAATGAAGTGGATGCTTATTAACTAAAGTGGCAGAATTCAGTAAGTCTTGTAAATCTTTGTTCTCCAACATGGAAGGAATATCTCCAAGTTTAGCCTTAATAGCTTCCAAAGTATGCTGCTGATACTTAAGCGTGTGAAAAAGATAATTCATGGATCTAATGGCAAGAGTTGCAGAGGTATAGACTTTTTTACCCCACTTGTCCAAGGCCCTAGACTCCTTTTCAGAAGGCACAGGGTTTTTAGCAATAGTAGCCTTAACACCCTTGGGGTCTTGAGAAATAATTTCTGGATCAGCAGCAGCGTTTTTAAAAAGGAATTGATGAGATTCAGGAAACCTATAATACCTATCAGGTTTTCTGGGGGCAGGAGGAACAGAATTAAGAGTTAAAAAAATTTCCATGAAAACATCATCCACAACTTCCAAAACTGGAGGAATAGCCAGAGGCTTATGCTGTGGCAAATCCAAAACTTCCGATTCTTTTCTTAGACTGAGGAAAATCCTGACATCCCCATTTAAAGTGCTCCCTAAGAGTATTCAAAGTATCCCCAAAGGAAAAAATCTTCTGGAGGGGAAGCAGAAGGGATAGAGTCCTCAGAATCAGAATCCTCAAAGCCAGAAAAAGGTTGAGAATTTCCTTCTTCACCAGCAAACATACTGGAAATCTCAGAATCTGAGACAGACAAAACATCAGGAGTAATTCCCTAGCCCTCTTTGAAGGGGGGGATGAGAGCCCCTAATCAGGGAAAGAATATCACCAGCCATCTTTACCAACTGGGACTGAGGCACAGGAGGGGAGGCAGACGCCTGCTTGTGAGTAGGTTTGTGGCTGGAAGGTTTACTAGCAATCCAGAGGGACTCGGGAGGCCTAGCAACTGAAGAAGTCTGAACTAAGGTAGTCTGTCTGGTTCTGGTCTCTTGTCGAAAAGAGGCGTCAGAAGCTGGTGCCTGCAAAGCGGCTCCAGACCCATCTGAGGCAGCTACAGGCAGAGGGTCTGAAGACAAAATAGCAGCCTGCGGCACGGAGGACTCCATAAAGGTCTCGGCAGAGGCCTGTGGCTGAAAATCTGCAGACTGCACGGGCTGCAAAAGCGCCTCACTGACTACCGCTGTGCTGATGACCAATTTCACCAGTGCAGATTTAACCCTAAGCCTGTCGCGGTCCTTGCCTTTGCGTTTACTAGGAATATCTGAAGTCGGGAGACCAGAAGATGCCATACCGACAAACTTAGGCCAGACTCTGAAATGCTTATACAAAATCTTAGTGCTACAGCATATGGTACGTGGGTTAAAGAAAGCACAGAGATCACAGTTAGGGATGTCGTGCTGTTTTCCACAGGCAAGACAGTTATCAACTTTATCTGACATTCGTTAAAGCAAGAAAAGAGGATCCCCAGCAGGGTACTTATCTGAAGGCATCTTCAACTTGGTAGTTGGAAAGAAAAAGAAGGTAAATGGCTGACCAGCACTAGTGAGAATTGCATCTGCCTCGGGCTCCGCGGGAAGAAAGACTGAGGAAATGGCATCGGCTGCCTCCCTTTATACTTGACGTTCTGACATCAGTTTTACGACCGGCAGCAGTTGACGTCATATACCAAGGACTCTGGAATTCAGGCTGACTGAGGGCTACCGGGAGTTGGATAACCCATATGTAAGGACTGCAACAGTGAAATACAAAGAGCATCAGTGCTCATTATACCCAATTCATTCCTCCCAATTGTATAGCTCTAGGCTTCTCCACCATCCCCTACAACAGCTAAAGAACCTCCTCACAGAACTAGAGAGTCAGTAGGTAGCACCTTATTGAGCAATGCTCAAGTGGTGAGTAAGAAAGCTAAATACTCCAAATAACTTTGATTTGCATATGCAAAAACATAGTATTCAGGCAGAGGTGACCATCTCTGCTGATAAAACCACAACTGTATAGTACCCAACTTATTTTTCACCTACATAGGATACTTCCCAAGGGGCATCTCTAGAAGACAAACCACGTTTAGTTGAGAAGTCTGGTTCCAGAGCAAATGTGTGCAGAGATAAGACCAACTATAGCTGGCTCTGGCTACTCTGTCAGCAATGAAGGTAACGTTGCAAATCTCAAGTCCTAATTTCTATTACTGTGGTCTAATCTACTCCTGCTTATCATTCGGCTGGCATCACATTTGACCTTGCCCTTTCCCTTATAGGTGGCGAGCACAAACACTGTTTAAAGGTTAAGCCTGACCTATGTGGTGATCCTGTCATTGTATGCTTCCCTGTGAACACCAGCTCCTCAAAACCCACAAGCTGGCTGCAGGGGTAGATCGTAGTATCACAATCCCAAAGTTTTCTTATTTAAAATAACTTTCACTGGGAATCATTTTGTGGCTAATTGTTTGTATACCCTCTCCTCCTAGACCAATATGGTCAAGGGTGACACTTTGAGGAGCAGAAACCTGTAGACAACAGAGCTCCATGGACCACGGTGGTGGCACACAAACCTGTCCACTGTAATAAGCTCACAACCCTGGAGAAACATCAAGCCTAAAGAGGTAGAAAATATTAAAAAGACACAGCAACATCATGAGCCCCCAAAAAGAAATTCATAGCAATATGACTGCCTTAGTATGTTAGGTTGTACAATGTAAACATTTTAGAATAGACCTTCAAACCAATTCCAGTGCTACTGTCTCGGTTCACCTCCTCAGTTTCACTATCTCTGTCTGAGGGTGGCAATGTTGGTAGTAGTGTTCTGGATTAAATATGTTTATCCCATGAAATCTTTGTACCATAACTGGAGCTGGGGATATTCTCTGGACTCTCACTTAAATTCCTCCTTATCTAATGGAGGGTACCCCAAAGTACGGATCCTCTGAAGATGAGGCAGAGAACAAGGTGACCCTCTGTGTCAGAGTCATATATGTGATGTGGGTAGATCTGGTCCATATAGGCCAGCTCATCTAAGAATCTAGGGAACCAGAATCCTCCACAGGTGCAACTTCTACTCTTCCCTTCCGAGAAGGGACCCCTGACACCACAGGGGATCTTGAGAGCTTGGTACTTGCTCATAAGGAAACTCAAAGTCCTGTGTCAGCTAGAATAACTTTGTGAAGAAATCGGGAAGAGGATGCTCTCAGTCTTGGTTAAGGCAAGCTAGCAGATGCCAGCTTGGTCTTCAGCAGGTTATGCCTCAGTTTGTATGATCGACCTTCAGGATCTTTGATTCATAGGTAGTAACCAGCACATCCATCTGGTTTTCAGGAACTTCCTCACAAACTAGGAGCAAAGGGTTACTGTCCTCCCCCTTAACTACAAATGGGCCAGCAGAATATGTTAGACATTAAAACTGTAGCCCTGCAAAGTAGTCATGCCAGAGGCCACAGCAAATTAGTCTGAGAAGCTAGGGGCCATGAACATACATCATCAGGTTCAGTGTCACCAGACCTAGGGAAACCATTAGTTTTCCACCATTTTTCCTCATGTCATTTTTCAGTCTGCTTTTACTTTAGAGAAAAATTCCACGTGTGCATTCCTTGAAGCAGCATACTCTCAGAGAGACGTGGCTTGCCTCCTGATTGTTATTTGGGTGGGTTTTGCAGAGTCGTTAAGGTCTTTACCTCATAGACATGAGGTAAAGGGTTCAGACTTCCAGTTATTGTCTAGGCTTAAAATTTCAGGGCAGTCAGCCTAGTATTCATGTCCTATCTACAACCTTGCACAGTGCAAACAAGGATCCACTCTTGTGGTCCTGGCAGAAGTAGAAAATGCAACAAATATGGAAATCTTCATGCAGGATCTCTTTTCCACAATCTAAACTTTATAGGTTCATACTAGGCTATCTGCTCTAGGGCATTTATAAGCCTAGCCAGAATGTGTTTGGCTTTCGCCACCCATTTTAAATTTATTTTGCTATGCCCTTTTTCAAGGTTAGTATACTGTGCCTCTATCTAACAGTGACACAGAAGTGATACCCGGGGTAAACCTACGATCTCCCATCCACTCATCAAGATTCCTCTTGAAGAGAGTCAATGAGGGACTCTGCCTAACCTTTACTGGGATTTTATTCCAGAGTGAAGGGAGCCTCTGGGTTATGAATCTGTCCCTCCAGCATGTCCTATTTATTTCAGTGCTAAGGTTCAAGTCTCTCGAGCGTAGCTCGATGGGATTTGGATTTTCTGAGGTGCAGCATGTCCATTAATTCCGGGTTGGACATGGCTTTATAAGTCAGGCACAGATCGCCTCTGAACAGGCGGTATGCCACTGAGTAGAGCTGGAGTTTCTTTAACCGGGCAGCATATGGCATCTGTTTGAGCCCTTTGATCCTCTTGGTGAGGTACTTTTGGGGTCTTTCCAGTTGCTGCAGGTGTCTGGTAAGGTACATCCCAAAAGGGGCATTGTACTCAATTATGGGCCTGATGAGGGATGAGTAAAGAGGCACGATGACCTCCCTGATCTAGATGTGAATCCCTTCATGATTAGGTGGGCTATATAAAATGTTTTTCTAACCACTTTGGCCACGTGGTTGTCAAATGAGAGATTGCTATCAACTTGGGTCCCCAGGTCCCTAATTACTTCTTCTGTACTTAATGGATTTCCACCTATGTGGTAATTTGTGGGCACTTTGTTTTGCCAAAGGGATGACTATACACTTTTTGGCATTTAGCTTGAGGCCATGGCACTGGCACCAGTTGTCTGTTTCTATGAGGCCCTTTCGGAGGATGCTTGTGTCGGCTGGAGAGTCGATTATGGCACCCAGTTTGCAGTCAT
This sequence comes from Protopterus annectens, assembly GCF_019279795.1. Lineage (NCBI taxonomy): Eukaryota > Metazoa > Chordata > Ceratodontiformes > Protopteridae > Protopterus > Protopterus annectens. Next base: position 245,305,951 of record NC_056740.1, read on the forward strand.
CTGCGAACTTGGTCAGCCACAGTCCTTCCGTGTTGGCCTGTACCTCCGAGAAATATATACCGAACAAGAGAGGTCCCAGGACTGAGCCTTGTGGGACACCACTTGTAACTGGTTTGGAGTCTGACATGGCTCCAGCAATTCTAACCATGTGAGTTCTGTCCTTGAGCCAGTTTGCAATCCATCTAGTGACATAGGGGTTTATATTTAAGCTGGTGAGCTTATCTATAATGCCAGATTGGGGTATTGTATCGAAGGCTTTTGCGAGGTCCAGGTAAACTGTGGACCACCTTCCCCTCGTCAATGGCCTTGGTGACTGTTTCAAAGAAATCAACCAGGTTTAAGAGGCAGGATCTGCCCTTAACAAAGCCGAACTGGGTAGGATCCAGTGTTTGTAGGTCCCCAATATCTTTATTTATGCGGTCCACGATGATCCTTTCCATAGCTTTGCAGACCAAGCTAGTCAGGCTTATGGGGCAATAGTTTCCAGGATCCGTTGAGGCACCACCTTTATGGAGAGGGACCACTGTTGCTGTACGCCACTCTTTGGGCACATATCCTGTAGTAAGGCTGAGATTGAACAGTAGCTTTATGTTTGGGTTTAGCTCTTCTTTGAGTTCATGTAGGACGCAGCCCGGGACACCATCTGGTCCCATTGATGCTGTGTTTTTTGCTTTGGAGAGGGCAGCTCTTACCTGAGCATCTGAGATGTCAGGGGGGCAGCACTCTGCTGGGATAGATATTTGCCCTTTTGGTGGGGAGGGAGTTTGCTGAACCTGTCAGCTAGGATGTTGGCAATGTCTGTGGGTTCGGTGTATTTTTTGTCATTTTGGACTAATTCTGAGCATATCTGGGAATTACCACCCAGGTTCCTAACATAACTAAAGAAAGCCTTGTGATTATCCTTAGTGTCCTGTGCAATTTTTCTCTCGAAGCTGGCCTTAGACAATTTTATGTGTGCCCATCAGTGATGCCTTCCCTTTTTGGGATTTTGCTTTATCATTTAGTAGCTTCCTCCTTCTATTGTATAGTTTGTTTATGGATGGGGTCCACCAGACAGGACGTCTGCCTTTGGAGGATTGGGTCTTGGTTTTATTTGGGATCACATGATCCATGCATTCCTGAAGGTGTTCATAGAATGCGTTTATAAAGGATTCTGCGGTCTGGGCTGTATTTTCCACAGGCCCGGGGGCTTTGAAGGATTCCACCTCAGTTTTGAGGAGTGTAAAATTTGCTTTAGAGAAGTTTTTCACTGTGGTTTTCTGGGCAGGGGGTGGGGTCGGGATGTGAATATCCAGTGAGATTAGTTTATGGTCTGATCTTACCAGTGAGGGATACACTTCTGGTCTGGAGCATAGAGTCCCCATGTTGGTGATGATCAGGTCCAGTATGTTTTCCCCTCTTGTGGGAGTGGTAATAAGTTGTTCCATAGCATTTGAGTTTATAAATTCTAGGAACCTTTGGGCTAGGGTGTTGGAGCTAGAGTAATGCTCCCAGTCTATGTTTGGGTAGTTGAAGTCGCCCAATATAATGGTGTTTGGAGAGACCTTCATATTTTCCAGTGTTCTCAGGAAGGCCGAGTGGGGTTCCTGGGTTTGGGAGGGTGGTCTGTAGCAGGCTATAAACTGGAAGGCAGTTTTACCCACTGTTAGTTGCACATAGATAGTCTCTGATGCTTCGTGCTTTGCCACCAACCTGGAGGTGTGGGTATCTTTGATGAATATCGATACTCCCCCTCCTTTTGTGGTTCGGTCCAAGTTTTGGGGCCGAAAAGCATGGTATGAGGTATAACCTGGTAGTGCTGGGGTGCTCTCGGGAGCCCTGAACCAGGTTTCTGTTACTGCACAGATATCGATGTTCTCCATGCTAAGGAGAGTTGAGTGCGTGCATCTTGAGGTTTAGACTTCTGGCGTTGAGTAGCATTACTCTTAGTTTCTTATCCCTTGTGATACCTATGGAGGTGGGTTTGTCTTTTGAGCCTTGCCTAAAAAGGCACTATGGGGTAGCAAGAGCCTTTGCCAATATCCGAAAGCCCAGGGGTGACAGGTGCAAGCCGTCCCTAGCGAAGCATCGTGGCTTGTCGAGCATATCATCCCAAGCTGACAGGCATTGGATCCCCTTTGAATGACACCAGTACTTAAGCCAATTGTTGAAATTGATCATCTTGTCTTCATACTGTGGCATCATTCTTGGTGAGGGTAAGATGCTACTCAAGGTCAGGGTCATACCGGCCTGGGCTACATGCTCAGAGAGATCCTTTATGTCTCTTTTCATGCAGTCCAGGGAGGTACGTCTCAGGTCATTCACACCAGCATGGACAATGACTGAGTCATATTTGTACTTGCCTTGGAGTGACCTGAGTGCTTGTGTTATGTGGCGGATCCTAGCACCTGACAGGCTGCTCACCGTGACCCTCTCCTTGTTCAGCCTGGTGAGCAGGACGTCAGTGTGTCTGACGATAGAGTCACCTATTACAAGTGTATCAGGTGTGTTGTTTAGTCTTAAGGGCTGTGACTGTTTGGCACACTGGCTTTGTGAGATGTGTTGCACGTGTTTTGTTTTGGGGTAGCGGCTGCTTGGGTGTCTGCTTTGGAGGTCTCTGCTGCTTCGGCAGATCTTTATTTAGAGCCTCTGAGTATGTTTTTGTGTGATTATGTGTTTGGTTTGCTGTCGTGGTAGGTCTATGTGAGACTGGAATTGTAGTGAGTATGGTTTCCTTCTCCTCCTGACTGGTTATGCCAGTACTGAGTTGAGAGAGCTTAGCCTCCAGTTTGGCTATATGGTTGCATCTCTCACATGTGTTGGAATTTGTTGGGAGGAGGAGAGGGTTGTCTGTGTACATGAGGCAGTTGTTACATTGCCTCAAGATTCCCAGATTCACCAGCTGGACCGGAGAGGAGATTGACAACTGACCTTTGGACATGCTAGAATAATATTGGGAATTCCTTAATAATTGAAAACCAGGGCCAGTGGGGAGTGAGGGTGTAGTGCTTTTAATTTTTAGTGCTGACTTATATAATTGCTTTAGTGAGCAAGTGCCAGGTAACTTAAGTGCAATGTGTTACAGGTAACTTAAATGCAAAACGACAAACAGTAACTTTCTTTCAAGTGAAACAAGGAAATAAGTACAGTAAGCAATGCAGATATCACTAGTGAGCCACAGAAGCTGAGAAGTCAGATTAGGTGGAAGGTGTATACCTTTATATATATATATATATATATATATATATATATATATATATATATATATATATATATATATATATATATATATATATATATATATATATATATATATATATATATATATATATATATATATATATATATATATATATATATATATATATATATATATATATATATATTATATATATATATATATATATATATATATATATATATATATATATATATATATATATATATATATATATATATATATATATATATATATATATATATATATATATATATATATATATATATATATATATATATATATATATATATATATATATATATATATATATATATATATATATATATATATATATATATATATATATATATATATACACCTTTATATATATATATATACCTTTATTTATATATATATATATATATATATATATATATATATATATAAAACTATCAGACATTAGAAACTATCGTAAATATTCTGAATAAGGAATAAGATTCCCCCTGCTTACCTTTCATTGGAAGCAAGCCAAACTGCCAGACTGACTATACTTACAATTTTGGTTTGGCTGGTGTTTTTTCTTGGTACACACATTGACAATACTGAAAGAGTAAGATACCATAACACTGCAGCAACAGTGTTTATAAGGTGTTTGCCTATACCTCTCTTACATCACCATAGTCCAGATGGCCAAGTGGGAGGAAGCAAGGCATGTACAATTCTGGAAGTTGGGCTGGAAATGGGCTACTTGCAAACATGATATCCCATGGATTATGGCTGCAACAACGAATAGCATGAACAAACACCTAAATACTAAGAACAGCAGCAGTGTGATTAAAACAACTGATCTAGAAAGCTTTACTTTTTATAGCTGATGCACAGAATTAAGGCCATGATGAGCTCTTAAACAGTCTCCTGTGGTACAAAGTTTTTTCACAGCCTTCATCTGCCTATTGTGTGACCTTGAGTAAGTCAATTAAGACAGTGCTCTGAGGCAACTGACAACTTGGGCTAGGCTCACTAATGGTCTCCTGGAGTGTATGATTAGTAATTACCTATGAATCTATAAAACTTAGGCTAGATTATCTTTTGATGTGTTGTTACTTTTGGTCAAATTTAAAGTCATTTAAGTACGCATCTAAACAAAATAAGACAGTTAGTTACACCACACTCCTCATGAAACAAAGCCAGCCAAGATATCAGATCATTACCATTACTGATAATGCATTTTATAAGGACTACAAAGAAGTTATGACGTTCCATGTCCCTTTTTATTCTTCAACATATGGGTTTGGATCCGAGACTCGGCCGTTGCTATAGTTCGTGGTCACCAACAGCTCTTGGGCTCCTCCCTACACTTATGCACCAATCCCTAGCATACCTCAGATCTTGTTTGCTGATTGATATAAAGCAAGAAATATGCATATAATATTCCTGACAGAATAGGCCATTATCAGTGGATCAACACAAGACACAGTGATGTCCTTATAACCTCTCATTCTCCTAGAAGTAAATAATGAAAAAGGATACGGGTTGGTGGGCAGGGAGTTGAGGAAGAATGAAATTGGACAAAAAAAGATTAAACATTATACTGAGTACATTTTTTATCTGATGTCAATTTTCATTCTATCCTCAACATATGAGGCAGAGTCCACAGCTACCTAAATTCCCAGGTGGACTATAAAGAAGGATATTCCTGAGCACAGTTGACCAAAGGCTGCTCTTCCCTCTCAAGACACATCTACTTTCTGAAGAGTAAGAAAGATATGAGGATTAGCCAAATTGCAGCCACAAATATGTCATCCATGGAAGCCCTAGATAGGAGCATTGAAGAAGTTGCCATGGACCTAGTTGATTGAGCTCTTAGAGGTTTTGGTGAGGATAAATCCAATTTATTGTAGATAAATTATATGCAAGCCGTTAGCCAGCTGGCTAAGGTTACCTTTGTAACTGATTTTCCCAATTTAGAATCTGCAAAGGACACAGACTGTTCTGCCTTTCTAATTTCTTTTGTTCTATGTAGATAAAAACGCAACTGTCGATGGACTTCCAATAAATGTAACATATATTCACCTCTGTTTGCAAATTTAGGAAAGAAAACTGGCAGATTAATGGACTGGTTAATACTGGATTCTGACACCACCTTAGGAAGGTAAGAAACATTGGTAAGTAATGCTACTCTATTCTTATGAAAAGTCAAGCAGGGAGGTTTACAGGACAGTGTTTGAAGTTCTGAAAGTCTTCTAGCAGAGGTAATGACCACTATAAAGACAGTTTTCCAGGTCAGGAATTTAAGATCACATTTAGCTGCTGGTTCAAATGAAGAATGAATTAAGGCCTGCAGTACCCAATTTAAATCCCATGCTGCAGTAGGTTCTTTATATAAAGGTCTCAGCAGGAGAGTGCCTTTCAACAAGGCAGCTTAAATGAACCCAAGGAAGAATTCTCAAATCCAACATGAAAGCTAGGGACTGCTGCTAATTGAACTCTGTTGAGGAGCTAGCTCCCTCTTAAAAGACAGATTCCAAACATTCTAGAACACTTTGTACAAGACCTGAGAAGGAGCCAATGTGTTTCTGCTGTGCCCCAAAAAAAAAAAAAAAAAAAAAAAAAAAAAAATGAACATTTTCCATTTACTTCTGTAAAGTTTTCTTGTAGAAGCCTTATGGGAAGAGAAAAGTATGTGAGGGACAGGGGAAGAGAGTATCCGGTTGCCTGGCTATTAGAGGAATTAGAGAAACCATGCTGTTAGCTTGAGGTTTAATATAGCTGGATGAGTCTTGCCTATTGGATGAGACAGGATATCTGGAACTGGATCCAGAATCCAAGGTTGGCAAAGGAGATGAGGAAGGGGAACCAAATCTGTTAAGATGCAATGTGTATAATAACTCTGCTCTTCAACCTGGCAGCCTTCTACTGATATTTAGGGATCAAAGGAGTTGGGAGATAAACATAAAGGAGACCAATCATGGAGCACTGCATACCTCAATGATTCTCCCGGAAAGGGGGGGGGGGGGATCATGGCAAAGAAGCTGCTGCAGTTGTTTAGGGGAAAGAAAAAGGATTGCAACAACCACCAAACATACACCACTGGAAAGGCATGCTCCATCAATGGAAAATCATTCTGCCATGTTCATGTTGACAGACCACTCATGCGGCAATAGAGTGGACCTGCTCAATTTGTCTGCTACCCAGAATGTGTCTTGCTATTAGAAAGCGGTTGGATGAATTATCCCAATGCTACACTCAGAGGGCTGCTCAACACAAAGGGTAAGACCTGGTTCCTCCTACCAAACTACTGACATATTGTCTGTCTGAATTGCAACTGTCCCAGAGAGGGATAGAGTCTTGGAAGGTCTGCAACACTAAGACCACTGCTCTCATTGCAAGGACACTGATGTGTGTTGGCCTCTTCGGAGGGACCAAGTGCCTTGGACTGTTCTTCCACCCCCCCACCAATCTGGGATGCATCTGTGGTAACTATGGCCTTGGGTTGAGGGTGAATGAAAGGACGGCCTTGTAGAACTGGATCTGAATGAATCCACCACCAAAGGTATTTCTTGCATACCCGAGTGATTCTTATTTGGGCCGACATTTGATGACAAAGAACTGACCATTGTGTTGCTAGCATCCACTGAAGAATTTTCATATGAAATATTGGTAGGGGAACTAAAATTATGGCAGCTGACACTGACTCTAAGGCTTGAAGGATCAACTGGGCTGAAATTTTGGTACTGTGAACTATTTTTGTGACCTGGAAGCAGATAGCTTTGCACTTTTGCTAGAGGAACAGAAGCTGTCACTGATACAGTGTTGAACATCACCCCTATAAATGGCAATGTTTGACTCAGCTGTAACTGAGATTTGTTGTAATTTATGGATATCCCAAGACAAGAACAAGTCTGGAGTGTGTAACCTCTTGCTCTTATTAATAAATGTATGATCGGGGCAATAAGAGCCAATCTAAGTATGGAAACACTCAGAACCCCTGCATTCTTACACTCTGGGGCTGTGGTGTGGCCAAAGTGCAGTGCTCTGAACTTACAATGACTGGCTCCCAGACAGAAGTGTAAATGTCTTCTGGATTGTCTGTTCATTTTTATGAAATAGTATGCATACTGAAAATCTACTGAGCACATCCAGTCACCCTTGCACAAAAAGGGAAGAATGAACTGAACAGTGTTCATCTGAAACTCTGTGTCAAACTGACTTGATGCAAAATCGGTCTCCAGTCCTGTTTTCTTTGGCACTAAAGAATCTTGTTCCAGATTCCATCTGATTTGGTGGGACATCTTGGATGACCCTTCTCTAGCAGCTTTTGTATTTCTAGTGTTGCTGCTTTCCTCTGACTGGGTGGAACATGACGCCTAAGCGTTCGTCGGTTGAAAGAGGCACAGGCCGAACAGGCTGCTACGTCGTGGGCTGGGCCTAAACAAGGCAGACAGTAAGAGTGGAAATCTTTATGAGGTATTTGTTTCCCACAGGTTAAACAATTGTTAACTTTTTCTGACATCGGCTGAGGCAAGAAAGAGTCCCCAACGGGGTACTTAGCTTTTAGAAGTCTTCGAAGTAGTATTCGGTAGAAGTAATCTCTGGATCCGACCGACCGGCACTTGCGAACAGCTTCTGCTTCGGGCGCCACGCGGCAAGAAAGACTGAGGAAAATGGCGTCGGCTGATGCTTATATACCCGAAGACCAACAGAGATGACGTCGGGTGAAGTGCGACATCAGCCGAAGCCGGACCCGGACTTTGGAATCCGGCCGACTGCAGGGCTGCCTGACGACAGGACAACCCACTTGTTATGACTGCAGATGCATCCATGAAGGACATCATCAGGAATGTTGTATATAGATGGAGGTAGTAGGGAAAAGGAAATTATATAACCTCTGGAAATAAAAGATACATGGGTGCAGAGGATTATCTCTAGCCAGGCTCTCTGGTGCAAGAATAGTGGACCCCCGATTGCCACCAGAGGGGGACAATCAGGCCTCCTGTCAGGAGCACTGATAGGGGCTATCCAAGAAAGAATCCCTGGACCCTTGGTTCTGCTGGCCTCATCTGCCACATAAGCTCAGTCGTCCATTCAAGTTCCCCCTCCACTGTCCCTGGTAGAACTACCTACATGTGGATTTTTGAAATGACCCTGGGATTTCCTGAACCACATCTTTTGACCACCCTATTGATTCCTAGGAAAAGTATCTTTGTGTGTGGGGGGGGGGTCAAAAAACGTATGCCCACTGCAGACTGGGTCTTTTTCATACCTGGAGTGTGTGCCCTTCACTTTTGGGCCAAATAAACTGCTGTCAAAAAGTTAATTGATGAACGATGACTTGAAGGGCTCTGAAAAATCACACAAGTGCATCCAAGTATACCTCCTGATGGAAATGCCTTAACTAGTCACCCTTGAGGCACCTTCAGCTGCATGTGAGATGAGCCTCGTGGATGAATTTGAAATAGATTGAAAGGTAGCCAACTGTAAAGCCACAGAAGATTGAGCCTCAGTAGCAGTGGTCCCAGCAAGGGATTTTGAAAGTTCCTTTGTAGTCTCAAAGTGTGCCAAATAGTTCAGTGGCCAAAGGGCAACGGTTGCTGCAGCATACACCTGTTTCCCAAATCTGTCCAATGCTCTAGACTCCCTGTTATGGGGATGGGCAAAGAAGCTCTGTTCAGCAAGTTCCTTCTTGGTAGCTGCCACCACTACCATGGCATATATGGGCACCCCCTTACTCCAGAATTCCTTACCTGCTGGTGGAGCCAGAATCTGATCTGGTCTCTTGTTGACTTGGCTCAACTGAGTCAGTTCCTTCCATACCCACCTAGAGATCAAGTCAGTGAGTTCAATGGTAGATGGAGTAACCCAGAAGGTAGACAGGCCGGCTCCAAAGGATTCCAGGAATACTAAATCCCCCTAGGAAGGATTATCAGTGGACCAACCACATCTCTGTTTTAGGATCTCAAGAATGTCTCCAACTGAGATGTCTTCAGGAGGTCACAGGGGGGATCCCTCCCCTTCATTGAAATAAGTATCCTTGGTGACTGACTCCAGAGGGGAGATCAAGTGTCTCCTTTTGCACTTCCTCTTCGTAAGGACTTCCTGGTGGGATGTTCTGGTGAAGTTTTGGAAGTAACACTGAAACCATGCTGGTTAGTCTGGAAACTTTGGGCTGGCTGTCCCTATGGCATAGAATGATGTGGGCCAAGGGGCAGAGACATCTGGGATCTGGAAGGAATATCAGAGTCGACTCCAACACCTTGGACCTGAAAGGACCACTTTGGCTACACAGTCATCCAGCTCTGAATATGTTGGAGCCAGTGCACTCAGATATCCTCAGATCTGAAGATAAGACCATCTTTGGATCTGAACCAGATGGACCTGAAAGACTCGGCTCCAAGGGCTCTGAAATGATGGGTCGGATCAGAGAAGTTATCAGTGGAGTGACAGAAAGACTTCCTGACCCATACTGGAAGGAGCCAGGATAATTTCCACATGAATCTGCACTTGAGAAATCTCATCATCATCCTTGTCCACATAAGCTCTGGTTAGATTTCTGGAAGACAGAGAGGATGCCAAGGATGGGGATTTCGAATGTCAGAGTTCCAGAAAAGGAGCTGGAACTTTAGATGGTACTGAGTCTACAGTAAAACAGTACCTAGTCCTAAATAAAGAATTCATATCCAAGAAACTCTGAACCGAAGAAAGAGTTGTTAGACCCAGCACCGAAATTATAGAAGCAGTCTTCAGATCAGACTTCTGCTTTTTCTTGGGAGGCTCCAAAAAAAGCAGGGGCCGAAGATCCTGACAGTTTGGGAAATTTTAAAATAGTTTCCTTAGTTTTGGACTTGGAGTGTTGGGCTCCAGTAATTGCTTCAGAAAATGGTGCTGGAAGCATCCCTTTCAGTAGGAGTTTATTTTTATGGTCAACAATAGCCCATGGATTAAAATTTTAGCATATGATGCACTCAACCTTTAGGTGATCAGGGCCAAGACACTCAAACTCATATGACCATAAGGATTGCATGAAGACTGGCATATTCAGCAGAGGGCCACCATCTCTAGAACAAAAATGTCACTGGTGATGCACGAAATGTAATGCAGTAGCTTTGCTCACCCAAAATATGCTGGCTTGTGTATTACCGGCCACAAGTTTGGGATCCCTGTATTAAACATGGGGAAATTAAGGAACATAGGAATAATACTAGGTAAACTATCATTTATTTATGTATTTATTTAAACGTGTTGACCGGGAAAGTCCAGCTAGGACACGGTATTTCCAGCAGGGAGAAATGCTTCAGACACGTCTTTGGAGTGTGGGAGGAAACCGGAGTACCCAGAGGAAACCCAAGCGAACAGAGGGAGGACCATGCAGACTACACAGAAGGCACCCCAGCCAAGAATCAAACCAGAGAACCTTTTGCTGTGAGGTGACAACATTAGCAGCTGCAACATTGTGCTGCCCAGTGTTAACCATAAGATGCCTAGACATACATAAGCCTTTTAGTAGACAAACTTGCATATTATCATCTCAAACAGAAAGAGTCAAGCACATGCACAAAATTTTAAATGGACAGGTACTCAAATTTTGGGGCTCACCATTTTGAAATTTTAGGCATTACTAAGGGAAATTATGGTTTCTAAATCAGGAAAGAAAGCAGGACAAGGCCAATACAAAACACTTAAGTAGTTTCTTTGGAAAACACACACACAAAGCCAAAGCCAGAGGTAGATTTGAGAAAGAACACCAGCAATGTAACATACATGTAAGGAAAGATACAGGTCCCATATATGTGGGTCACAGTACATCCACTTAAATGCTGGCAAGGCAGACAGGTGCATTTCAATGATTACTACGGGGACTCTGAAGATATCCACACAGTTAATCTAAAGTAAAACTTTTTCAGCTGATGAGAAATGAACAAAAGTTATGTACTTACCATAACGACAGATACAGGTTGTCTCATTTTTGTCTGTTCAACCTTTGAGTTATTGGATCCAACCCTCGGCACATCTCAAAATCTGTGGATCTAGGGCCCTGGCTCCTCCCCTACCCATAATATCCACTGTTCCCTCAAATCAGTTTGCCCATTCATACATATACAAGTTGCTCACTATTTTAATGAAAAGAAGTAATTGCCAAATTGGAAAAAGAAATGGGGTTAAAGGAATTGCAACCAGCTGAGGCTGTATAATGACAAGGTTCCAGGTGAAGACCCTCCAAAAAGGAGTACCAGATGACAAGTTAGGAAGTGAGAAGGAGGGAGGGATGCTGAACCCGACAAAAGCAAATCAACACCATCTATTATGGTAAGCACACAAATAACATATTAGTGTTCTCTTTTTTCATCTGAATCAACCTTTGGGACCGATTCCCAAGCTACCAAAACATCTGGGAGTAACTAAGGAAGGATATTCCAGAGAATGGAGGATCCAAAGGATTTACAGGATCTGGACTGAACATCCATCTTGTAATAAGACAAGAATGTCTGTACCGTGGAACAAATCACAACAGCATATATTTCATCAACACGCTGCATAAAGACAGTAGCAGTAGCCTTGGACCTTGCTGAATGGGCTCTTGGTTGTAGAGAAGACCATCCCAACTTGGTCTAAACAGTTTGAGCCTAAAAACACCATTGCCACTTTTGACTTTGCCTAAAGCAGCAAAAGTACAGTTGTGTAAAATCTTAACATAATAGTAGATGTTCTTTTCATTATTACAGTATTTGTTACTGAAGGGATCTCCTGCCAAGGGCATCCAGACATTCAGCCAGTATACCAAAGCCTTAGGTTGTTATAGGGACTTAGTACATCACACAAATATTCCCCCACTCACGGCGTAGGGCATAAAGATGCCATACTGGTGTCCATACCTCAGAACTAAACACCACCAGGAAGAAAAAGGGAGAAAAGAATAAGAGGAGGAGGAGGGAGGGAGTGAATACTGCAACAGTAAAGAAAAGGATATCTACTGTTATGGTAAGATTTTACAAAACTACACTATGTCTTTCCATATCACTGTTGCAGTACTCATTGTTGAAGTATACAAAAGCTCAAGAGGAAAGTTAGGAGAAGGAAGGCCCAGAAAAACCCTCCAGGAAATCAAAGATAGCCCTGGAAAAGCCAACCCTTGCCCTGGAAACAACATCCAATTTGTAATACATAGTAAAAGTATGGACAGAGGACCAAGTAGCAGCCTCAAGACTTTGAAAAAAGCACCAGAGGAAGCCACAGAAAGGCTTTTTGTTTGCTTTTTCCATGAAAGGAAAAAAAGAAATGGCTTTACAGATCTATGAAAAAATGGTTTGCTTAGAAATGGCCAAACCAAGAGACCTAGGATGAAAAGAAACACAGTTGTTCAAACTTGCGAATGGCCTTAGTCTTATCCAAATCATATCAGAGTTGTCTATGCAAATGCAAGGTGTGAAGAACCTTTGCACTGGCAGACTGCAGAGAAGGGAAAAAGTAGGCAAACGAATAGACTGATTAAGATACAACTCATTAACCACCTTAGGCATAAAAAAAAAAAAAGATTGGTAAAAAGAGACACAGTGTCCCTATCAAAAACGAAAAAAAGGGGAAAAGCCATAAGGGCCTGAATCTCAGACACCCTTCTAGTTGAAACAAGGGCCAAAAGAGGAACAGTCTTCCATAACAATGATGCAATGAAGTTGAAGCTGCAGGTTCAAAATGAGCCTGTGTTAACCTTTCAAGAGCAAAATTAAGGTCCCAGGAAGGAGGAATAGGCTTCCTGGGAGGCCTACTATGAAGGGTGCCCTTAAGAAATTGTAACCTCAAACCTAGAGGCTAAAGAAGTCAAAGGCAGATGAGCAGAAATTGCTGGGTGATATGCTTTAACTGAAAGATAAGCCAACCCAGTATGGTGTAATTCACACAAATAAGAACAAACCAGTGGAACGTCCACAGGAAAAGGATCGTGGTTATGAGCAAGGCACCAGACAGAAAATCTCTTCCATATGGACAAATAAGATTTCCCAGTAGTGGGTTTCCTGGCCTCCTGCAGAACCTGGAACATGTCCTCAGAAAAAGGGTTCCATCCCTTTTAGACACCTTATCACTCACAGCGTCACCTGAAGAGTGGAAGATTTATAAGAGACCCCTTGTCTTGTCTGAGTAGGTCCACCCTGTGAGGCAACTTGTGGTGATTGCCCTTTGCTAGATGTAGAAGATGGAACCAATGCTGTCTGGTCCAAAAGGGAGTCAACAAGATTTTTGGACAGTCCTGTTCTATCTTGAACAGAACCCTTGGTATGAGAGGAAGGGAAGGAAAGAAACATCTCCTTCTAATAGGAAGAGAGGGCATCCACCTTCCATGCCAGAGGACTGGGAATTCTGGAACAAAAGAGAGGAAGTTATCTGTTCAAAGAGGAGGGAAAAATATCTACCCGAGGAGTATCCCACTGTTGGACAATATCCAAAAACATCTCCATGAAGCATCCAATCATGAGTCTGTGTTATGGACCTGCACAAAGTCTGCCACTATGTTCTGCTCTGAAGGAATATAAATTGCCTGAAATAGTGACCTGATACCAAACAGCTAGATCCCAAACCTGAAGAACTAGTTTGCAGATAAGGTAAGACAGTGTCTCCCCTTGCTTGCTGATGTACCATGTCACTGTGGTATTGTCTGTACAGACCTTCAAAAGGACCTGAGAGAAACAGGGAATGAAAGGCTTTAAGAGTTAGGAGTACTCATCTCCTTGATATTGATGTGGTCTGCCTCTGATGGGCTGACCAAAGGTCCTGAATCTTCAAACTGCCAAAAGCAACACCCCACCCCACATCTGAGATGTCTGACAACAGCTCCTGAGAGGGCAGTAGGAGGCCAAAAAGCAAGGCCCAGATTTAGAGACAGCTGATGAATCCACCACTGAAGCTGTAGCTTGAGGAATGGAAGAACTGGAAAATCCAGAGGATGAGAATGTTGAAGCCAGACTGAATTCAGGAACCCCAAAGTTTCCTCATGTGGAGCCTGGCTACAGGAAGCATAGGGATAGTGGAAGCCATGAAACCAAGGGCCCTAAGATATTCCCTGGCTGAAACCAACAGAGGAAGAAGGGACTGAAAATAAGCAATTAGAGTCAGAGCCTTGGGAGCTGGCAGAAACACTAGCATTGTGATGGTCTGAAGGGTGCAACCTAGGGAAACGTGATCAGACAAGGAGTCAGGAAAGATTTTTGGAAATGTATAGTAAACCCAGGAGTCGGACAGCATAATGAAGCCTGAATAAACAGGTCATCCAGGTAGGGAAAAAATTAAATCCCCCTCATCCTGCAGAAAGCAATCATGGGAAGGAGGCATTTGGTGAAGACACTTGGGGCAGTAGAGGCCAAAGTTCAAAGCAGTAAACTAAAAATACACATAAGAAACAGAGAAATGCAAAATCTTCCTGAAAAGGGGTTGAAAAGGGATGTGAAGGTAGGCGTCCTTGAGATCCAGAGAGACCTGGAAAGTTTGAGGAAGGAGGAGGAGAGGAAACAGGGTCTGTTGAGAGCATTCGAAAGGAAGGGACTTTCAGAAAGGCACTGAGCTGGGAAAGATCCAGGATGGGTCTCCAGGTGCCTTCTTTCCTGGGGACCAAAAACATCCCTGAATAGAAACCCTTCCTCTTTGAGAAGCAGGGACCACTTGGAAAGTACCCAGAGACAAAAGACTCCAGAGCACATCTAGAAAAAAGGGCAGCTGCTGCTCAGGAGGCTGAGGAATGCCCAGAAAGTGTGGAAGGAATTCCACACCATGAAATACCCCTGATGAATGATGGGCAGAACCCAAGAATACTGAGTGATCCTTAAACAACTGCAAAGGGACATGGAAAGATGGAGAGATAAAAGAACCTGACTTAGAAGGGACAGAAGAAAGTAGTCAGGCAGATCCTGGCTTATCAGGAAAGGAGATGTCTGAGTAGACTTGGGAAGAGCTTCCCATGGTGCTTTTTAGTCTTGTGAAGAGGGCAAGACTGTAAGGACAAAAGTAGGTTTGGAAGAATAATTCTTCTGAAATTTGTGAACAGGGGAAATGAGCAAAAGTGTTTTAGTTCCTGCATAGCCTTACCCTTCTCCTGAAGAGACTTAAAAAGGTCAGCAGCAGCTGAACCAAAAAGACTTTTTATTGCCAAGAGGAGCATACATCAATTTAGCCTCAGGCATGGGCTGAAGGCAAAGCCAGGAATAACGCTGAAGAGCACAGCCAAAGACAGCAGTCCTAGAAAGTGCATCAGCTGCATCATAACTGCATTTAATGGAGTGGCGGACCACCTCAGGGGAACAACTCAACAAAGAAAGGGCCAAAGCCTTCACTTTAGAGTCCTGAAAGTCTGAACGGCCTGAGAAAGGAGGACCAAAACACACCTGGGTCAAACTGGTCTAATTCATAGCCCGAAAAGCGAGAGTAGCAGCAGTGTATAACTTGTTGCCCAACCCTTCCATGGCTCTATTGTCCTTAATAGAAGGAAGCAGCTTATAAGCGTGCAAAAGCTTGAAAGGCTTATCAGAAGAAAGAGAAATAACAGAGGGGCTAACAGAAGGACACTTGTAAAGAAACTTAAAATCATCAGGCACCTTATAAAACCTATCGGGTTTCTTAAGAACTGGAGGTTGGGAATTAGGGGCCTGAGAAGCTGCAGAAACAGAATCCAACAAGGCAGCAAGAACAGGAGGGACAGCAGAGAGCTTAGGAGACTTCATCTGAAGGAATTCATAGTACCTCTTTCTTAATATTAAAAACTTGGGTGCAGTCTCACTTAAAGAACTCCTTCACATGGGAAACAATATCCTCAAAGGAAATTTCCCCAAACAGAGAACCTGGACTGACAGGGTACTCTTCCTCAGAACCATAATCCAAGGGAGAGATAACCTGGGAAGAATAACCCAAAGACTTCACCTGATTCTACATCCTCATCAGAAATATCCTGCTCCCTAGGCCTCTTAAGAGGAGTAGAAGACTAAGGGCTGCAGAAACAGAGACTGTTGGGGGGCAAAAAAAAGCCATGAGAGCATTAAACAAGCCGTGTGTGAAATCCTGCCATTCCCACAAAGGATCCTTAGAAGCAGAGGAAATATGCTTAGTCTTCTGCTTTATTTTTCAAGGAGACATCAGTCCTAAACATCTTAGAAGTTCGGACCCCTACTGGCATTCAATGTAGTATGAATTTCCTCCCTAACCAGAATATGAGGAACACCCCTAGGCTCTTCAGATATAATAATCTGCGGTTCCCCCTGAACATCCACTACAGACTTTTGCAAAGCCTCCAAAGACATGCAAGAAGCTGGATTCATGCTGACCTCCAAAGTAGTCGCTGTAGAGGAATCCAACTGAAGAACTGGGAATCCTCTGGGCTTTCACCAGCCTTAAGAGAACCATTTCAGAGAGGCATCCAGGGGAGGCGGTACAGCAGAAGAATCTGATTGAACCTTCTTGGCCTTCTTTCCAGATGGTTGACCCTCGGGCTGGAATGATTCTGCCATCGCACCCTGAGCCAACAAATTAAGACACTAGTTCTCCAGGTAAACAGAAAGGGAGGAACAACAACTACACAAAGTTTTCAGGACAAATGCCTGGCAAATGGGAGACATATGGTCGTGAGAAGCACCTAAGCAAAGTAAACACTGCTCATGATAGTATTTATGGAGAATGTCTCCCACACTTGCAGTTCCCCTTTCTGGATATGTAATCCCACAACCATAAAAATAGAAAATAAGAAAACCCCCAATGGGGCCACTTGTCTGAAATGGCTTGGCAACCTCAGGATGAAAGAGCATTCAGAATGACAATCTAAGATGGTGTTCCGACTGGCAGCAAAGAAGTTCTGTCTCTCTTTAATTTCTCCAAGTCTTTTTGGTTTCTAACACCATGATGGGAATGGACCCCATTCCTAAGTCAGAGTACAATTAAAGTTCACGAAATTAGTATGGTTTCACTCTTTAATGTCAGCCAAAAGTCCTCTTCGCAGCACGCGCAATGTGCTCAGTAATGACTCCTCTTGCAATTTGTGGAAATGTCTGGTTATCTTTCTTCCACATGGCTCTCGTTTCTGCCTGTAGATCCTGGTATTTTATGACTTTGCGTGTCTCTGTACGTAAGACACTGTAGTCAATGGATGTGGCGATTTCAATTATCAAAGCTACTTTTGTCTTCTTTTCTTGGACCACTATATCCAGTTTTCTAGCATCTATCTTTTGAACTGCTGGTAAAGGGTGATCCCATGTGACAAACTTCATCATTTTCTATGATGTTTTGTGGCTCATGTTTCCAGTGTTTTTCAACCACTTCAGTACCATAATGTTTGCACAATCTTGCCACATTATTATGCCTTTCAGTATAAAGTCCTTCTGCCATTAGCGTGGCACAACCAGCAACAAGGTGTGATGGTTTCCAATTCAGTTTTACAAAAACTGACATTTGCCTGTTTCTCCCACATGTTCAATGGACTTTGTAAACCAGCATGTACGTGACCCACTATCTTGGGCTGCCAATATTAACCTTTCACTTCTTGGTTTGAATTAGCCTCTCCGTAACCATTCCTGCATTAGTTCTTGATCAACATGAGGCTCTTCCAGAAGTTTTCTATAGTTGCAACTATATGTTTTTTCCATATGTCTTGCCTTCTCATCTGGTCCTTCACCTTATATTCATTTTTTTTTTGTCGCATTCGGTTGCTGCCTGGTTTTTATCCACTTCTGGTTGGATTTCCATTCCTGCTTGACATCGATATGCTTCTGCTATATTAAGCAGAGATTCTCTAAATGTTTCAAAACTTTAACTATAATTGGACCTTGTGAGGTCAGCAGATATGTGTGGAGTCCCATGATTGCAGATCTATACATGTAATCAATTGCAAGGAGGCCCATCCTCCTTCGGAATGGGGAATATATAATCTTGGTATACACTGATTTTTATAAATCATTTGGTGAGCATGAAGCATCCTTCTTGTTTCAATATCCAATCTATCCAACACACTTTTTGGGGCCAATCACTCCAAAACTAAGTTCTGAGGAATGGATGTCCGTATGTCAATTTTATGCCTTGCACAGTGAGCGAAGAGCATAAATGTGATGTATGGCATCCCTATAACAACCTAAGGCTTTGGTATACTGTCCAGATGTCAAGCTGCCCCTGGTAGGGGATACCCCTCATTAATGAATACTGCAGCAATGATATGGAAGGCCATCAACTGATCCAATTCCCTACTGTGTATATACAAATCTGAGTTCTCTGCAAATGTCTAGTAAATGTAAGGTGTACTTTCCTTTATTATAAAATCTTGGAAAGAATACTGGTAGATTGACAGACAGGTTAAGTTTAATTTCTGGTACCACCTGTGAAGCTGCCAGTGCAGCCAGCTAGAATTCTGTAAATAATGCTATGTCATTATAAATATTAATATGATCCATAAGCTTGTCTTACAAATGTAAGTAAACTGTATGTTATGTGCTGAGCTTCAAAAATTAAACCACGGTGCACCCTACTGGAGAAGAGCAGAAATGTATATGGACTATATGCCTATGCAAATATGCGTTTTCATGGTAGAAGTTGGAATATACAGAGTTAACTTGCAAAACTCTAAGAAATAAGTTTAGAGAGAATGTCTGCAGCAATAAATTCTTTACATTGTCTGGAACAGAAATAATTACAGGTTTCAAGGGTAAAAGCATTTAACTGGTTTTACAACTTCCAGTTCCAGGCAACTTCTTAGGGATAAGTATTTCTGACACACAGGTGTTAATTTTAAAGTTTCTGTTAGCCTGGGAACTAAAGGCAGAAATGACAAGAATGATGCAATCTGAGATAAACCAGCAGAAATGTTCAATAGTAATTTAAGAATTCTCTCAGAGTGAGTCTGTGCATTTTGTATTTTGTCATTGGACCTGTAAACATCCATTCAGCACATGCATTTGCCTGGCTCTGTAAGTTATTTAGAATATAGTTTCTCTTAGAGATAGATGGGAATATAGTAAGATTAGTCTAGACATTTTCTGCATTTATGTGAGACTGTCCTGCAATGCTGTTTTAAAATATTTCCTGTGATTCTGAACTCTGTTGTCACTGTGTTGAGTTATTGAGTATTGTCTTGTGCTTGTATTATTTATTATTAAACATATTTAAACCTTTTAATTGTGGCTGGTATGTTTAGAGAAATGTAAGCGCTTAGAGTACATGTATATGTACTTGAGGACACTGTACAGGCCACTCTTGAATAGCCTTAAAGTCTTGGACATAATTTGGATAATAGTAACATTACACAGTAGACTTGGTCACCTTTTGAGAAGGGCCTTATAGTAGCTGATAAGCAGAGCTGGCTGGTGGCAGTGATTACTACCGTATAGTCTGGACAGAAAAAAGCTTAGCTAGTAAACCTGTGCCAGCCTTCCCAAGGAGTGTGTGTTTGCATATAAATCAAATCTCAAAGTGTTTGTGTGTCAGCTACTTGGGCAGGGACACGAAGCACTGGTGGGACAGAAAGGGTGCTGGAGGTTCCGGCTTGATCACTCAGCTGAGATCTTAACCCTATAGCTGTGTCAGTGGGGAGTCTTACTGGGGATCTGGAGAAAGAGAGAGAGGGAGAAACCAGCCCCAAACTGACTGTGATTTCTGTGTGCTCTTAAAGGAAATTGCACTTTACTGTGTGTACTTGTCATCCTCCCAATCTGCACGTTCCTCACTGGTGTTACTGGTGAGGATTGAGGCTCCTTGATTACTGGGCCAGTGGAGGAGTGTCACACCACCTTTGGGATAAAAGTGTGATTTGTTCTCAAAGACACTTCATCCTCATGGAAGGCAAAATAAGGGGGTTTAGACAAGAATGCTTATAGTTCAGAAATGTTATTGCTGAAGTAACTGCCACCAGTAAAAGTATTTTACAAAAAATCTGCTGTAGCTGCCAGCTCAAAGGGAGCTCGAGTTAAGGCTTGAAGCATGATAGTTATGTCCTGTGGAGGAAATGGATCCCTTACAGGGGGCCTCAATAAAAAGTCCCTTTTAGAAAGTCCTTGGAAATCTTCAATGAAGCTAGGGAATCTTTATTATGTCAGACAAGAAAACTGAAAACAATCGCTAACTGAATCTTGATTACTGAATAAATACAATCTTTTTGGGAAATGTCAGACAGGAAGTCAATGATAGAGAAAATAGGGCGATGAAAAGGGATCTGGTCCTTTACAGTTTGCCCACATGAAAAACGTTTCCATTTGCTGAGGTAAACTTTCCTGGTATTTGATTTCTGTGAAGCTGACAAAATATAAACCACTGAAGCAGACAGCCTGGCATCTCAGGTTAGGGGAACCATGCAGTTAGCTGCAAGCTTCTTTGGGTTCAGGAGAGGTTGCCTGAAAGGGTGACACTGGAGATCTGGGCAGCAATCCAATATCTAGGGATGATGCAGTGGATGAAGTCAGAGAAAGGGGAACCACACTTGTCGAGGACAAAATGGAGCAATGAGGATTACCCTAGCCTTGCACCTTCCGGCTTTCTGAATGAATTTTATCAGTGGTATGGCAGGAAAGGCATAAAGAAGTTCTAGGGGCCAAATGTGGCTTAGAGCATCCCTAGGTGACTAACCCTGTGGATGGGTCAGGACAAAGCAACTGCTACACTTACTGTTTAGCTATGAAGCAAAAAGACAAAAAAAAAAGCTGGCCCAAGTGACTGAAGATTTGGTTCACCACTGTCTGAGGGGCCACTTGTGAGGTAGAACAGACCTGCTCAACTTGTCTGCTAGAACACTGGAAATCCCCGGGATGTGTGTTGCTATGAGAAAGTGAAATGAAGACATTACCCATTGCCACCCTCGTATGGACTCCTGGCATAGTGGGTATGATAGTGTTCCCCCTTGCTTGCTAATGTACCAAACTACTGCTATGTTGTCTGCACTGACAAAGACCACCCCTTCAGGAAGAAAGCCCCAAAAAGCCTGCAATGCAAGGACAACTGCTTTCATCTACAAGACTTTTACGTAAAGACTGGTCTCTGACTGTGGCGAAGAACCTTGAACAGTCTTTCCTTTAATACGCCCCTCACCCCACCCCAGGATGGCAGCACCCATGGTTACTGTGGCCATTAGAGGAGATAAAGAGGACTGTTGATTCTCCAAAATCTTTGGATAGGTCAACCACCACTTGAGGAACATCAGACAAATATGTTAAGAGGATGTGATAGGTGCGACACTTGTACTGATATGGTCCACTGAAGGACTCATGTGATATTTCACTAGGGGGAGCTAATATTATTGAAAAATGAGTATTACAGGTGGCAAGGGATGTTAAGAGGACCTGAACAGCTACTTGACAAAGTGATAAAATCCCAGCCCCTCGAAGCTTGGCCGATTGTTTTAAGGTTGCATCCAATGAACTCTGTTACGTAGGTGTTAACTGACTCAGAATGACTGTGATATACAACATCTGAACAAGTTGGAGCAACAGATCCTTTTGTTGAAATGGAAGATTCCTGGTTGGGGTGGTATGCAGACAATTGTTTACATTTGGGAACACCAGAAACCCTAGCAGTTTGAGATACACTGCTATCACTGTCATACATTTGCTGAACACCTGGGGGACTGTGGTGAGACCAAAGGGCAGTGCCCTTAATTGGAAGCGATTGCCTCCAAGCCAGAAACGGTGAAATGTTGTGAATTGTCTTGCTATCTTGACATGGCAGTAGGCAACCTGGAGCTCTACAGAGTATGTCCTAGTCATCTTTCCTCAACAGAGCAAGAATGAACTGAACCGTGACCATCAGGAACAAAAACTCTGCATTACAAACTGACTGAGGTGACTTAGGATCTTGGGCCAATTTTGGACCCGTCTTTTTCAGAACTAAAAAAAATGCCTGAATAGAATCTGGATCCTAAATTGTCCAAGAGTACCTACTGGATGAATTTTTCCAACAATTTTGACACTTCTGCTATTGCTGATTTCATCCAGTTGGATAGCACAAAAGGGATGCCAGTCCTCTTTTGAGGAGAGGAAACAAATGTAACAACCTTTTGTGATTATCCACAGTACCCATGCATCTACTGTGATAACCCACCAGGACTGAGGGTGCAGGGATAAGCACCCCTAACTGTTTTCAGTGTGGTAAGATGGTCAATTTTTCAGAAACACTGACAGGATTTCTCCATGAAAGGACTGCAAAATCCCTGAATCCAGTGAGAATACAGAATACAGTGTGATTCATCAGAACTGGTCAAGTCCAAGTGTGGACAAAAGCGCTCATCTATTTTTTTAATAAATTTTTCGCTCTGGTGTGTCTTGTGGTGGAAGCAGTGTAATTTTTTACTGTTTCACAGTCTTGGTTTTACACATTTTGCACCTGTTTATTTTGTTTTGATTGACTTACTCAACTGTACTATATTCATCATTCACACTGCTTCAGTGGCATATGGGTAGATTTCCAAAGATTACCTTACTTGGGTGGAAGAAGAATAAGGCTCCAGCAGCCCCAGGAAAATGGTCCATGTAAAGCAAGCTCTAGAACTTCAGAAAGAATCCCGTTTGTAGTGTTTTGTAAAGGTATGAACAAAGGCCCAGGTTGTTGCCTCTAGAATGCTTCTAGAGTGTATTCCTTTCCAATATGCCACTAAACAGGATAAGGCTCTGATGGAATGTGCCTTAACCTTGCCTAGAATGGATGTACCATTATGCCAATAACAAAACAAGAGGACAACCAATGAGCAATCATTTACTTGGTTTACTATGGCAACATTGAAACTGCCTCAGTCGACTGGCACATGGTCGAAAGGCAGTTTCCCAGGTAGGCAGAATGCCGACCCAAAATTGATCAAGTTGCACTAGTGTAGGTCGATCATTTTGGTTTGACATTGTGCAGGGAGGTCGTGCTTCAGTGAGGAACAGGGAATTAGCCCATTTCCTCACTGTAGTGCGATCTCTTGAATTGGTATACTTAATGTACAGGGGGTGCGGGGGGTGCATGGGGCATAGCCCCCCCTGCAAAATACTAAAAGTAACATACCATTGACTCTAGAGTTCAGCGGTATATTCATGTGCATAGCAGGAAGTGAGTGACGTCACCTCCTGCTATGTCGAATACATCGAACCATGGTGGTAGATGTATTCAGTTTCGCTTTGGGTTTACATTCAAAATTTCGTATTCAGCATTGAATTTGTTATTGGTCGACCGAAGCGGATTCAAACTTTCAATAGTAAACCCATTTACTCGGACACAGTGTGATCCTCCTCAGCCCAAGAACAGAAAATTAACAGCTGTTAAGCTTTCCTGAAGGGCTTAGTTTTGTCAAAGTAGTACCAGAGCTGCCAGTGCACATCCAGGGTACATTGAATCTTGGCTCCCTTATTTTTATGTTAGTGCATAAAACAAGCTTGTCCTTGTGCAAAAAAATCAGATATGGTTGACTCAACATGAGGATATGCAGCTCAGAGACTCACCTTGTAGATGTCTGAGAGATATGCAAAACAGTTCTCCAAGTAATGAACTTTAAATCAGCCTGAAATACCAGTTCAAAAGGAAATAGTCAATTTTTCACGAAAAAAGTTGAGATACCAATGAATATGCTTTTGAGATGGTCTCGGGTGTAATACTCCTTTCACAAACTGTTTGAAGACAAAAAGAGATGAAAGAATGAGACCCATGAACAGACCAACTGAGAACCAAGATGCTCGATAGTTGTTTCAGATAAGTCATTGTTGAGTAGCTTACATAAATACTTTAAAACCATAAGAGTTGACAAGTTAACAACATACTGATCTCTGTTATTGGTTAGACATACCTAGAAATCATTTTTCACTTGTAAACAAGTATTTTTATTTGTTTTTTTTTTGCCTCAATCAAGGTCTGCTATACGTCCTCATGGAACAACTGCCTAAAAAGGCATCAAGACAGAATCATTCAGGCAGTCAGTTGCAACTGCTCCAAGATGGTGTGTGCCAATCACCCCAGACACAATGTGAGCAGATCCAGAGTGTGAGGAAGCTTGTGGTGATCACCCTCTAATTCCAGTAAAAGGGCGAAACAACTCTGCCTGAGCCAAAAGGGGGTCACCACAATGATCCTTAGCAATTATTTTGGAATCTTTCTAAAATACATTGGGTATCAGTGGAAATGCATAAAAGAAGACCTGCATCCAAGAAAATTTGTCTATCCTTTAAGCATAGCTGCAAGGAGTTCTCAAACGGAATTTTTCCAACTGTCTTTTTGAAAGGAGGCATACAGATCAATTTGAACTGTTTTCCGCATCTGGACCAAGTCCTGGAAGACCTGCCTGTTCTGAGCTGCCACTTATGAAGGTCTGTCTGGGATCTGCTTAGTCTGTCTGCCACTATGTTTAGTTCTGAAAGAATGTATGATGCCTGAAGGATTAGAGGATGCTGTAAGGCTAACTTTCCAGGAAGTCACTGACAAATGACAAAGAGCTTGTTCAGGTACCACATGACAGTGGTGTTTTCTGTGACCACTAAGAGAGGATCTGCAGACCATAAGTTGCACAGAACTTTTAAAGCCCGAATCACTAACATTTCTTTGACATTTGATGTGCTTTGTAGTGTCCAAAAAAACAATTCACTTTGCATTTGAACTTCCCTGGACACTTCTCCCCACGCAAAATCTGATAAGTCTGTCTGGATTGACTCAGCTAGGATCTGAAGGGAAAAGGGTTGCCTGGATTGAGAAACATGTGATCTCTCCAACACTATAACTCATTTCATACATTCCAGCATTGGTACTTGAAGCTCTAAGGGATGCAGGTACTGGGACCAACATTTTTTTTAAAGTATCACTGAATCTTTTTCAGATGGAACCCGGCCAGTAGTATTATGAGGACTACTGATGCCATGAAACATAGAATTTTGAGAAACTCTTGTGAAAATAGCTTCTTGGAGATAGAAATCCCTAAAAATGTACTGACAAGTCAGGAAATTTGTACTGTAGTAAATGGGCATCTTTTTTTTTCTTTTTCTATACCTTATATACCCCAAGAAGACAATTCTTTGACAGGGTGTAAGAAAAAAAAATTGTAGGTTCAACTTGAATCCCAGGTGAGCTAGAATGCCCAAGATCTTGTTTAAGGATTTCAAACAGCTGAAAACAGATTTGTTCAAATCAGCAAGTCATCTAAATTAGGGCAGATGTGGATGCCCTGGGTACTGCAGTAAGCAACCACTGAAGCCAGGCACTTTGTGAAAACTTGGGGCACAGTACACAGACCAAAAGGTAATGCAGAAAACTGATAATGTGAGCCATGCACACCAAATCCAAAATATTTCCTGAAGTTGGGAGCAACTGGGATATGATAAGCATCTTTCAGCTCTAAAGTCACCATTAACAAGGATCCAGAAGAAGTTGTAGGACCATCAGCAGGGTCAACATTTTAAAATTGGGTACTTTCATAAAAGTATTTAGGTAAAACAAATCTAACACTGGTTTCCATGATTGTACCTGCAGTACAATCCTTTTCCTTTTTGAGGTGCAGGAACTGGTTCTATAACTCCCGTTTCCAACAAAGGAAGGAGTACCAGACAGAACTGGCGGGTGCAAGTGGGGTGACTGAAGAGAAGAGGATTTTCTGTCCACTGCCAAGAGTAGCTTTTCTGAAATATTCTTAGCTCCATTTGTCTGATATTTGTGGCCATGTTGCTGGGTTGAGCAAAATCCTGGGGGAAGGAACAAGATGCAAGAGTCTCAGCATACTTGTTCTTTAGCAGGGGATTGACCCTTTTAAAGAAATGTGAAATTGGATGCCTTATGATGGGAGAACTTGGGAATACAAAACATTCCAGATACCCCATACATCAATTTATCTCCAACTATATATGGGGGATACTGGTTGTTAATCGACAGCAGCAAGACCAAACACAAATTCAGAACTAAGGAGCAGTCAAAATGTCATTATTTAAATCCTCAGAAAACAAAATGGTTACATAACCAAGCATACCTTCACAAAACAACAGAAGCAGCTGCATTTCAAGAAATTGTCTCCACACCTTCCAAGACATTTCTCAAAGCACATTTCAAAACCAGTCAGAACAGAAATAATCTCATTCATACAACACTTCTATTTAGCAAACAAAGATGCAGTAAAGTCATCTAAACTGTAAGCACATTGCAACAATAAACTTCCTCATAGCCTTTTTAGGAACTGGTTCACTAGCCAAAGGGTTTTTTTATCCACAATTTTAAAGAAATTTTTTTAAGGCCAGCAACAGATTAACAGCCAAAATATTTGGAATCTCGTCTTCAGTAAGATCATAAAATCTGCCAATCTCTGGTGCAACTCCACACTGCTTCCTGTCAAATACATCTCTACACCTAGCTAGCATCTGTGGTAAAATGAACACCTGCTTGGATTTTTGATCCTCTTCATCTTCTCAAGAATCAGACTGGACAGACAGAGTCTTCGCTATTGTCTATAATGGAGTTCCCATCAAAATCTTCAGCCACTGACTTAACTCAAGAAAAAAGGTAGTCCCACAGTCATTCTTAACAGGAGAAATACAGATTAGCTGACTGTAAAACATTCTTAGCTAAGGAAACCAAATCAGCCCTACACATGGTAATAACCTGAAAGTCCACAGTATAGTGAGGTTTCGTTTTTTTTTAACTGTGAACACCAGTGGACAAAATATCTGGGGACAGAGTATTATTGTCTGGCAGGGGGTCTCTTATCCTGGACCTCTCTTGCACCTACCACACCTGAATCAGATACTGGAACAGCCATGGCTGATGTCTCCCCGCCCCCCCTTACCATACAGGGTGGTAGGCTCACACCAGGGGGGGGGGACAAAAAAGGCAAGTGGTCTGCAGGCTGGCTAAAGGCAACAGGTTCACAAATCATTTGCAAAGTCATGTGTTTTTTTTTTTTTTTTTTTGGTGCAACTGGATTTGATTGGAGGAGGCATATCGGGATACATAAAGTCAGGGAAAGAAAGTCAGAATTACACTGACATTATTAAGAGATGACCAAGGGCAGCAGCAACATAAAACAAATTATGACCCTATACAGAAAATAGGGCTAAACTGTATAAAATATAGCAGAAACATTTTACAATGTGCCAAGCCTTGTTCTACAACCGGGACAGTGTACTAAAGAACACAATTAACTAGGAAAATACAAAAAGAGCAGCACCTACGGAAATGGTTAAATCTCCAAGTAAACTTGTGGAAGTCACCAAGTCAATCGAAGCAAGTAAAAGCCAAGAAACACTTTAATAAACTTAAAAACAAAGTCTAAACAATCAACATATATAGCACTGTATTGCAAACAATTATCCAAATGAATACGAAATGAAATGTTACTAATCAGCTCTTAAAGTAACATACTATAAAATCCAACAACAGGAACATGTTAAAAGTAAAAGGGACAAGGGTTTAAACAATAAACCCTGTTAAACTGTGCACTGATGAAAAATTAGTAAAAAATTAATAAAAAATATCTATTAGTAAAAAAATATATATATATTATTGTAGACACAGGTTTTAGCCTTACACAAAATTTAAAAGTTAACTTATCTTACTGAATAAGTGAACTATGTTATTTCATAATTTCTTTAATTTATAAGGGTAAACCTTGATTTAGTGCAACATTTACCTTCTTAAACTTTTTAACTTTAGTACACAACTAATTGAACATTGGCCATTTAGACCAGGAAATACATAAGAATTCAGTTTAATTTGCCAAAACAGCTCTCTTTCTTCAAGTAACAAATGGAGGGGGGCACCTTGAAAGCTGTCAGTAATTTGGTCTATTATTATAAACCTAAAGTTGTGATCATTAAATAGAGAAATGTGCTTTGCTAGCGCATTCTCTAATTTGTTCCTCCTAATAGCGTAAAGATGTTCATAAATTCGGTCCTGGAGTCTACGTTCGGTCTTTCCTACGTAGAACCCTGGACACTGTTGACACATAGCTAAATACACTACCATATGAGAATTACAATTTGTCCTATGTCTCAAACTAAAAGTTTTACCGTTAATATTAAACTTATTAGTTTCAAGAATACTACTACACCTGTTACAATTTTGACATTTGAATGTACCAGGAGTTTTAGCAAATCTAACTGGGGGTTTTTCCAATAGATTTTTCAAATTTCTTCCCCTCCTAAATGTAATTTCAGGTCTAGTCCCCAATTTGTTGTACAAAAGTGAGTTAGATTTAAAAATATCCCAGTTCTTTTTAATGATGTCAACTATAATATAACTATCCATGTTAAAAGTTAAAATAAGTCTAGGGTGATTCTCTTCCTTAGGACCAATGGACTCAGATGGCCCATAGTTAGATACATTAAAGGAGGCACTCACATTTCGTTCTTCACTAATCTGTAATGATGTGTGTCTTATACCCAATATGGGTTTAAATAGCCCTAGACGTCTTTTCTGAACTACTTCGGGGGTACCCCCTAGAGGAAAACATGGATTTAAGGTGTTCACACTCGTCTTCAAAATCTGCGTCCAGGCTTACTATTCGGGCTGCCCTCACAAGTTGTCCCTTAATTACTGATTTCTTTTGATAATTAGGGTGACAACTTGTGAAATGTAAGAGCGAATTGGAGTAAGTCACTTTTCTATGAATGGTAGAGGTATATGCTAAGTCTACTTACTTCTCTAACCAGATATCTAAGTAGGCCACAGCACTAGTACTAAAAGTGGAGGTGAATTCCAAAAATTCAGTAGAGGAGTTGAATATGTCAACTATAGTGTGACCAACAGTCTCATCCCCTTCAAGAAGTATAAATATGTCGTCCAAGTATCTTGTGTAAAAGCGGATTTTCTCCTTCAATAAATTGTTGTTAAACAGGTGTTCTTTTTCCCAATACGCCATCACTGTGTTCGCAACACTAGCTCCACAAGGGGAGCCCATTGCTACCCCCACTTTCTGTAAATAGAAGTGATCTCCCAAAGTGAAAAAGTTATTGTATAAAATTATTTCCAAAAGTTCAATCACTAAGGAGATTTCATTTGTGGAAGCATTTTTGTTTTTAAGCAAGGCAGCTACCCAATCAGTTGCTGTGGAGCGTGGAATACATGTGTACAGATCCTTGACATCGACCGTTAGAAAATTACAGTCGATGCCAAAGTCCAGAGTGTTAATCTTGGCTAAGAAGGACCAAGAATCCTTGCAAATATGTTCTTCATCAGCAAGGTATTTAAGGATAGTATCTACAACCTTCGCACAAGTATATGTGGGTGACCCACGACTATCTACTAGAGGGCGCATGGGGGGATGAGAAATATCCTTATGGATTTTGGGTATACCAAAAAGCCTAGGGTATCTTGGATAAGAAGTTATATAGTGATATTGCTCCTCTTGCAACCTCCCCTCAATAAACATGTCCTCAATACTACTCTTAATAAGTGAATAAGCCCTATTAGTCTCAGATCTTGAACTGGCCTGGTACGCTACATTGTTGACTAAATCACTCATCCTGTTGAAATAGTCTTCCTGATCAAAAATAACTGCCCCTCCCCCTTTGTCTGGTTTACAAACACGCAGGTTGTGAAGACGAACAAATTCTATCAGTTCACACTCTTTACTATTAACATTAGAATTCGTAACGTGTTTAATGTTGTGTCTCAGATAAAGTTCACACATTGTTTCAAATAATTGGATCAATGGGTGTAGTGGAGGGTTAAAAGTGCTAGCAACTCGAAGTGGGTTAGATTTAATACTGTTTGCCTCATATCCACCTAACATTAGGTTAAAATTTAATTTTCTGGAAAACAGTTTAATATCTAAAGTTGTTTTGACCAAATCTAAGTTGTTTTTAGGAACATAAGTATAACCCTTAGCAAGTAATTCAATCAACTCATTAGGTATAGGCAGTGAAGAAAAATTATAAATTTTAAAATCACCAATGTAATTCACCTTTATAATGGGTTTAGTTGTTTCATCTGTAGATTCTTTACTTGCTAATAAATCAACATCCACAATTACAGTACTATCATGTGATAATGGTACATTCATATCAATATTGTCCAAATGGTAGATGTTACCATCATCACATTCTGTACTTGACCCAGCATGGACTAATGGCTCTTTGAAAACTAAATTCATTTGATGTTGTCCACATTCTTCATTAACCATAAGGTGTTGTTCGGTTCGGGTCAGTGAATTATCAAAAAAAGGACATGGATTATTAGGTAAAGGTTCAGCAACCAAACAGTCAGGTTGTAACACTAAACAGTTCACCTCTGTTTTGGACCTCTCATTCTGTTGTAAAATACATTGTTCTTTTGTTTTGGTATAGCCCCCTGCCGTGGTCCCTCGTGAAAAACCTGATTCTGTTGGTAAGGTTGTGGCTGTTGACTATTTAGGGTGTTATTTTTATTCCGGTTCTGCAAACGTTCACTTCTTCTCACAGCAGGTACATTTCCAGTTGTGGCATCAGAATAAGACATTCGAGGAACATTGTGATACCTCACATTAGGTCTATTAGTATTAACTGGAATGTCATCACTAGCCAAGTCCCTTACCTGGCAATGATCCCCCGATAAAGGGTTTTGCCATGCTTGAGAAATAGGAGGTGGTGGATATGCAGTCCCATTTCCATAAGCAGTACAATCACGTTGTAATTTTTTAATTTTATTCAATCTTAATTTCCCTAAATACTGGTCAACACTCTTAAAACTTCTTTCATATTCGAATTTGTACCTATCAAATTCGACATTGGTTTTGATAGATGAGTCTAAGGATATAATCTCTTTACTTAAGTCATTTACCCATATAGTGTAGTGCTTAATCATCAGTCTCAACAGATCTGCACCATTCCGTTCAAAAAGTAGCAATAGTTCATTATGAAAATCAGAATTAGGTACTAGTCCAGTTGGGAACTGGTTATATCTCAGCCCCTTAGGTATAACATTACAAGACACTCTTGAAATAATTAATTTCTAGTTGTAACTTTTTCATTTTTACTAGTGTTCTTGGCTTTTACTTGCTTCGATTGACTTGGTGACTTCCACAAGTTTACTTGGAGATTTAACCATTTCCGTAGGTGCTGCTCTTTTTGTATTTTCCTAGTTAATTGTGTCAATTGAGTAGAAGTTTATGGCGTTGAGTGCACTCGAGCGGGATGGCAGTTTTTCTCCAGAATCTACACCGGTTATTTTGAGGGGCTGCGATAGTGCTGCGGCGGCAGCACCAGCTATGTTAAGCAATTTTGTTGGCCAAGACACTCTTTTTGATTCTTTATTCCAGCGCATGGATTCTCTGTGCGCTAGACTTGATTTGATTGATTCGCAACAAAAAGAAATGAGGAACATGTTTGTCGGGACACACCAACCTTTTTTAGTGCCTGCAACGTGGAATCCTGGTATAACGGCAGAAGGAACATCGGGGAAGGTAACTGAAGCAGTCCGTTTAGATGTATTGCCCGGATTTAACGGACCAACTAACCTTGGTTGTTCCCCGGAGAATAGAGCGATTTGGAATTCA